>NW_026112207.1:30000-32500 GCF_024679095.1 Eriocheir sinensis | reverse complement strand
TCCGGGTTGATCCCCGGCAGATCACGGTAGGACACACGAGGGTTCCTGAAACATCAATGGGATCATCACTGTGTCTGGTTGGTGGGATGAGAAGTTTCCGCCTCCCATGTTGACAATTTGCAGAGGTAAAAAATGAGGTTAACTGGGTTCTCATGTCTGTTTTGGGGTTCCTGGTACAGAGAAAGGGTCAAACTACCACTGGGGTCATAAAACTCCCCCTGGAAATGCCCTGAACTCGTATGAAAGCCTAGTCAAATATGCGTGTTCTTAAGGTTCTTGGTACAGAGAAAGGGTCAAACTACCACTGGGGTCATAAAAATCCCCTGAAAATGCCTACAACTCATACGAAAGCCTAGTCAAATATATATAAGTTTTACCTGACTTCTGGACATTGAACGGAAAAAACACCCAAGAAAACCCGGATAATCTTCTCTGTGGCCTTGGGAAACAGTTGTAATGTGAGCCTGTGACCTTTAACAATACTGACCTAACCCCCAAACAGTCTCACTTACAGGAAGGGGTCAGGAAGGTCAAAGACGGACCGCTGCTCACTCTCCACATTATCACAGTTATTGCAGAGCATCTTGGCAAGCGTGACCTGCAAGAATTACACACGTTAGAATTATTACTTACGACACAAGCAAAGAACTTATTGACAGACTGGTAGAAAACACTCATTCAGACTTACATAGAGATTTAGTATACTTATTAATACACACACTCACACTATGTAAGGAAGGAAAGGACTTAGAACTTATTGATAGACTTTGCAAGGAAAAAACTCACACTAACATAGAGATTTAGTAGACATATTAACACACACTCACACTATATAAGGAAGGAAAGGACTTAGAACTTATTGATAGACTTTGCAAGGAAAAAACTCACACTAACATAGAGATTTAGTAGACATATTAACAGAACTTATTGATAGACTTTGCAAGGATAAACTCACTCATAACAACATAGTGATTTAAAATGCCTGCTAGAATGTGTTTGATAGATTATGTGTGCTTCAGTATTAGTGGACTTGAGAGGAGGAGGAGGAGGAGGAAAGGAGGGAAAGAGAGAGGAGGAAGAGAGGGAGGAAGAGAAGGTGAGGAAAGAAATGAAGAAAGGTTGAGAAAGGAAGGAGAATACAAAGAAAATAAGAAAAAAGAAAAAAAAATTACGTATACGATTTGACCGAGACTCACCTCAGGAGAGAGAGAGAGAGAGAGAGAGAGAGAGAGAGAGAGAGAGAGAGAGAGAGAGAGAGAGAGAGAGATAGAGAGAGAGAGGTACAAAGAAACCTGACACAAAGAATGACAGAGAGACAGAGAGAGAGAGAGAGAGAGAGAGAGAGAGAGAGAGAGAGAGAGAGAGAGAGAGAGAGAGAGAGAGAGAGAGAGAGAGGAGGAAGAGGAGAAAGAAATGAGGTAAGGAGAGAGAGAGAGAGAGAGAGAGAGAGAGAGAGAGAGAGAGAGAGAGAGAGAGAGAGAGAGAGAGAGAGAGAGAGAGAGAGAGAGAGAGAGAGAGAGAGGAGGAAGGAGAGAGAGAGAGAGAGAGAGAGAGAGAGAGAGAGAGAGAGAGAGAGAGAGAGAGAGAGAGAGAGAGAGAGAGAGAGAGAAGATAAGTATAAAAAGAAAACAATGTAAACACACACACACACACACACACACACACACACACACATACGATTTATGATTTCAAGACCAACTTAGATAATGGTTAAGTTAAGTTGGGGTAAGTTAGGTACACACACACACACACACACACACACACACACACACACACACACACACACAGACATTGATATAGCCAAGATATTTAAAGTTATACAAATGGAAAACTCTCTTAAAATGTTAGCAATAAACCATTACTTACTTAAACACACACACACACACACACAGACATTGATATGGCCAAGTTATTTAAAGTTATACAATTGGAAAACTGTCTTAAATATGTTAGCAAAAAACCATTACTTACACACACACACACACACACACACACACACACACACACACACACACACACACACATACCTTTGTTGATGGGCGTGAAGATGATGTCATGGTCGATACACTGCCCCCATTGCATGACCATGAGGGTGTAGCGAACATGAGGAGCCGAGACATTGTTGTGCATGTTCGTAGAGATTAGCCGAGGGGAGGGAAGCGGCTGACCTGTGATTGACGTAGCTCGGGGTTTTGATAGCCCTGGAAATGGAGGTAGAATAGTGGGGTTAATAGTAGTAGTAGTAGTAGTAGTAGTAGTAGTAGTAGTAGTAGTAGTAGTAGTGGCTTAGATAGGCCTGGAAATAGGGGGATAGTTGTTGTAGTAATGGTAGTAGTTGAAGTAGTAGTAGTAATGGTAGTAGTATTAGTATTAGTAGTAGTAGTAGTAGTAGTAGTAGTAGTAGTAGTAGTAGTAGTTATAATTTGTTTGTCTATACATATACACATACATGCATTCTCTCTCTCTCTCTCTCTCTCTCTCTCTCTCTCTCTCTCTCTCT
>NW_026112207.1:15000-25000 GCF_024679095.1 Eriocheir sinensis | reverse complement strand
GTGTGGGTCAAGTTACTCACGTTTCTGCCACAGCTGCCGTTCGTGTTGCCTCATAATCCCCCAAGCCTTGACACCCGCGCTAAAGCAATCCGTCAGAAGCTCCTCGGCCTCCCGCATAACCCTCGGACTCAACTTCAAGTCCTCACTCCCCTGCGCTTCCGACCCCCTGCCCACCAGCGCTTGCATGAGGTCAGGTCACGTTGGCCCCCAGGTCGGGCGTTGCGTCCTGGGGTGTCCGCTTGGGGTCAGTCTGGGTCGGGAGTTAGTCTGTCGCTTCGTTCTGGGTCCTGGGTCAGTTGGTGTGTGTGCTAGAAGGTGTTAGTGGCAGTCAGTCAGAGAGAGGGGAACATGTGTTAAGGGAATTGTGTGTATTTACCTTGTTGTATTTACCTAGTTGTAGCTGTAGTAGGCCTGGGCTTTACGCTCGTGTGGTTCCGTCTCCGTATCTATGGAGTGGTGTGTGTATGTGTGTGTGTGACCTACCATGTAAAAGGGTAGAGTGTGTTCAGTGTGTGCGTTAGGGTGTGCCGGCAAGCTAGTCTCACGGCATCTGTTAATTACACCTGGGACTTCGCTGAACACGCTATACTGTGATTTATACCTGATTTTTTAAGTGTTATATTTGTGTTTTATGGATTATTATGTTCCAGTGTGTGTCATTGTTGTTGGGCCCAGGGCGACACACACACACACACACACACACACACACACACACACACACACACACACACACACACACACACACACACACACGATCACTAGTCATGTCAGTAGAGTTCTGTAGATTTCTGATAGGCCTTTCCATAATGAAACACACACACACACACACACACACACACACACACACACCAATCACTCGTCATGTCAGTATAGTTCTGTAGATTTCAACAGGCCTTTCCATAACACACACACACACACACACACACACACACACACACACACACACACACACACACACACACCAATCACTAGTCATGTCAGAATAGGCCTCCCATAGGCTCACAAGATGGTGGAGGAAAGAAAATAATAATAATGTCATAGTCAAACTAGGTCATTGTGTGTATTTGGGGTCATCCTAGGTCACTCCCCCCTCCCCTCCATCCATCCCCCCCCGTGTACTGTCCTCACAATCATCATCATCATCCTCAATATCATTATATTACAAACGTACATATAGATAAGATAAGTAAATCTCTCTCTCTCACACACACACACACACACACACACACACACAGAAATATACACTTAGAAATATTAACCGATGAAATTAAAAGAAAAAAGAAAACACACACACACACACACACACACACACACACACACACACACACACAGAAATATACACTTAGAAATATTAACCGATGAAATTAAAAGAAAAAAGAAAACACACACACACACACACACACACACACACACACACACACAGAAATATACACTTAGAAATATTAACCGATGAAATTAAAAGAAAAAAGAAAACACACACACACACACACACACACACACACACACAGAAATATACACTTAGAAATATTAACCGTTGAAATTAAAAGAAAAATGAAACACACACACACACACACACACACACACACACACACACACACACACACACACACACACACACACACACACACACACACACACACACGCCAACACTCACGAGCTTCCCAGAGGTACCACTCGGAGTCCCTCCCTCATGTTGGTGATGTCGCATCTTGTCGGGAATGATGAAGTTGGGGCTGGCGGTCTTCCACTTCGTCAGGTCCACACCCTTGATATGCTTCCTGGCAGGCCATTGGGGCATTCCTGTGCGTGGAGAACTGGTGGTTAATTCATCTAACTATCGCCTGTCTGTCTACCTAGCTACCCATGCCTTTCCTAACCAAAGCCATCCCCTCATAGTGACAATATAAGAACTTGAGAACATAAGGAGGCTGCAAGAGGCCATTGGGGCGTTCCTGTGCGTGGAGAGCTTGGTTAACTATCACCTGGTCCTCTGTCTGTCTGCCTAGCTACCCGTGCCTTCCTTAACCAAAGACTTTCCCTCGTGGTGACAATATAAGAACTTGTGAACGTAAGGAGGCTGCAAGAGGCCATTGGTGCACTGCTGTGGGTGGAGAGCTTGGTTAACTATCGCCTGGTCCTCTGTCTGTCTGCCTAACTACCCGTCCCTTTCTTAACCAAAGACTTTCCCTCGTGGTGACAATATAAGAACTTGAGAACATAAGGAGGCTGCAAGAGGCCATTGGTGCATTGCTGTGGGTGGAGAGCTTGGTTAACTATCACCTGGTCCTCAGTCTGTCTGTCCAGCTATCCGTCCCTTCCTTAACCCAAAACATTCCCTCATAATGGCAACACATGCGTAGACGTAACACATAGCTCGTCACATAAACACACACACACGCATCTATCCAACATTCACGTTCTATCTATCTATGTAACTATTTTCAAACTGGCGATCTGGCGCTCTGAGATGCTTAAGAATACAAGCTTAAAACTATCGTAAACACACTTATTAAAACAGCACATACTGACTCATACAGAACCTCATAGTTTGACCGTCATTCTCATACTTACAGGAAGGAATCAGCCTCCAGCATGACCTTGGGCTGGACGTGCTGGAGCTTGTCGCTGTTGTCGCAGATCACACGTCCCAGGCTGGTCTTGCGGAGCTCGTAAAGTTGTTCTGAAAGTGTTTATTGAACGTACGTGAGCCAAAAATTGACTTGGTATATCTTTAAACACTATCTAGATATATGTTATTGGTGATGCAGGAAAATATTTAGGTGGGTAATCTTAACCAGGTAGCAGTGACGGGCCAAATTTGTGTCTTTACCGTGTAGCAGCGACGGGCCAAATTTGTGTCTTTACCGTGTAGCAGCGACGGGCCAAATTTGTGGCTTTACCGTGTAGCAGCGACAGGCCAAATTTGTGGCTTTACCGTGTAGCAGTGACGGGCCAAATTTGTGGCTTTACCGTGTAGCAGCGACGTGCCAAATTTGTGGCTTTACCGTGTAGCAGCGACGGGCCAAATTTGTGGCTTTACCGTGTAGCAGCGACGGGCCAAATTTGTGGCTTTACCGTGTAGCAGTGACGGGCCAAATTTGTGGCTTTACCGTGTAGCAGCGACAGGCCAAATTTGTGGCTTTACCGTGTAGCAGCGACGGGCCAAATTTGTGGCTTTACTGTGTAGCAGCCACGGGCCAAATTTGTGGCTTTACTGTGTAGCAGCGACGGGCCAAATTTGTGCCATGATGTAACACCCCCCAAAAGATGATACATAAACTGATCACAAATGCTTTGATATATATTATGAAATGGTTTGTATGGATGATGATTTTCCTCATTTTTCTTGCTTAGAAGGACCATTAAGAAACATGATACCCGCTGTTACTGGGTTAAACACTTCTCTAAACACACACACACACACACACACACACACACACACACACACACACACACACACACAGACCGATGCTTAATTTACGATGTTTTTGTTTGTATCTATGTATATGATGTTTTGATAGCAATAAATATATACTTACTAACACACCGACGTAAGTGTTAACATTCAACACTCCCTGAACGTGCACGTACGTTCGCAAGAGAGGCATACATAGCCGACTCCTATAGATCTGGACCTCCTCTTTCCTGTGGTGTTTTTGGTTTCTAGCTGTGATGAAGAGTTTTTGAGAGAATAGTGGCGTCCGCACCGCGCGCAAGGAAAGGGTTAAACACCTCTTCCTCACCCTATAGAAAGTCATGCACTGTCACCCTTCCTCACCCTATAGAAAGTCATGCACTGTCACCCTTCCTCACCCTAAAGAAAGGAAAGACATGCATTGTCACCCCTTCACTCCTGTCACCCCTTTAAACACCCCTTCCTCACCCTAAAGAAAGGAAAGTCATGCATTGTCACCCCTTCACTCCTGTCACCCCTTTAAACACCCCTTCCTCACCCTAAAGAAAGGAAAGTCATGCATTGTCACCCCTTCACTCTTGTCACCCCTTTAAACACCCCTTCCTCACCCTAAAGAAAGGAAAGTCATGCATTGTCACCCCTTCACTCTTGTCACCCTTCCTCACCCCCCTATAACAAGGACAAACACATATCTCTCACCCCTTCACTCTTGTCACCCTTCCTCACCCCCCACACATCACTCACCCCTTCACTCTTGTCACCCTTCCTCACCCCCTAGAGCAAGGACAAACACATATCTCTCACCCCCCCACACATCACTCACCCCTTCACTCTTGTCACCCCTTCCTCACCCCCCACACATCACTCACCCCTTCACTCTTGTCACCCTTCCTCACCCCCCTATAGCAAGGACAAACACATATCTCTCACCCCTTCACTCTTGTCACCCTTCCTCACCCCCTATAGCAAGGACAAACACATATCTCTCACCCCTTCACTCTTGTCACCCTTACTCACCCCCTATATCAAGGACAAACACATATCTCTCACCCCTTCACTCTTGTCACCCTTCCTCACCCCCCTATAGCAAAGGCAAACACATATCTCTCACCCCTTCACTCTTGTCACCCTTCCTCACCCCCTATAGCAAGGACAAACACATATCTCTCACCCCTTCACTCTTGTCACCCTTCCTCACCCCCCTATAGCAAGGACAAACACATATCTCTCACCCCTTCATTCTTGTCACCCTTCCTCACCCCCCACACATCACTCACCCCTTCACTCTTGTCACCCTTCCTCACCCCCCTATAGCAAGGACAAACACATATCTCTCACCCCTTCATTCTTGTCACCCTTCCTCACCCCCCACACATCACTCACCCCTTCACTCTTGTCACCCTTCCTCACCCCCCACACATCACTCACCCCTGCACTCTTGTCACCCTTCCTCACCCCCTATAGCAAGGACAAACACATATCTCTCACCCTTCACTCTTGTCACCCTTCCTCACCCCCTATAGCAAGGACAAACACATATCTCTCACCCTTCACTCTTGTCACCCTTCCTCACCCCCCTATAGCAAGGACAAACACATATCTCTCACCCTTCACTCTTGTCACCCTTCCTCACCCCCTATAGCAAGGACAAACACATATCTCTCCCCTTCACTCTTGTCACCCTTCCTCACCCCCTATAGCAAGGACAAACACATATCTCTCACCCCTTCACTCTTGCCACCCTTCCTCACCCCCCTATAGCAAGGACAAACACATATCTCTCACCCCTTCACTCTTGTCACCCTTCCTCTCCCCTCTATAGCAAGGACAAACACATATCTCTCACCCCTTCACTCTTGTCACCCTTCCTCTCCCCCCTATAGCAAGGACAAACACATATCTCTCACCCCTTCATTCTTGTCACCCTTCCTCACCCCCCACACATCACTCACCCCTTCACTCTTGTCACCCTTCCTCACCCCCCCACACATCACTCACCCTTCACTCTTGTCACCCTTCCTCCCCCCCCTATAGCAAGGACAAACACATATCTCTCACCCCTTCACTCTTGTCACCCTTTCTCACCCCCTATAGCAAGGACAAACACATATCTCTCACCCCTTCACTCTTGCCACCCTTCCTCACCCCCCTATAGCAAGGACAAACACATATCTCACCCCTTCACTCTTGTCACCCTTCCTCACCCCCTATAGCAAGGACAAACACATATCTCTCACCCCTTCACTCTTGTCACCCTTCCTCACCCCCTATAGCAAGGACAAACACATATCTCTCACTTCATTCTTGTCACCCTTCCTCACCCCCACACATCACTCACCCTTCACTCTTGTCACCCTTCCTCACCCCCCCACACATCACTCACCCCTTCACTCTTGTCACCCTTCCTCACCCCCTATAGCAAGGACAAACACATATCTCTCACCCCTTCACTCTTGTCAGCCTTCCTCACCCCCTATAGCAAGGACAAACACATATCTCTCACCCCTTCACTCTTGTCACCCTTCCTCACCCCTATAGCAAGGACAAACACATATCTCTCACCCTTCACTCTTGTCACCCTTCCTCACCCCCTATAGCAAGGACAAACACATATCTCTCACCCTTCACTCTTGTCACCCTTCCTCACGGCCCTATTGCCTGTACAAACAAATATCTCTCACCCCTTCAGTCTTCTCACCCTTCCTCACCCCCCACACATCACTCACCCCTTCACTCTTGTCACCCTTCCTCACCCCCCACACATCACTCACCCCTTCACTCTTGTCACCCTTCCTCACCCCCCTATAGCAAGGACAAACACATATCTCTCACCCCTTCACTCTTGTCACCCTTCCTCACCCCCCTATAGCAAGGACAAACACATATCTCGCACCCCTTCACACTTGTCACCCTGCCTCACCCCCTATAGCAAGGACAAACACATATCTCTCACCCCTTCACTCTTGTCACCCTTCCTCACCCCTATAGCAAGGACAAACACATATCTCTCACCCCTTCACTCTTGTCACCCTTCCTCACCCCCCAATAGCAAGGACAAACACATATCTCTCACCCCTTCACTCTTGTCACCCTTCCTCACCCCCCACACATCACTCACCCCTTCACTCTTGTCACCCTTCCTCACCCCCCACACATCACTCACCCATTCACTCTTGTCACCCTTCCTCACCCCCCTATAGCAAGGACAAACACATATCTCTCACCCCTTCACTCTTGTCACCCTTCCTCACCCCCTATAGCAAGGACAAACACATATCTCTCACCCCTTCACTCTTGCCACCCTTCCTCACCCCCCTATAGCAAGGACAAACACACATCACTCACCCCTTCACTCTTGTCACCCCTTCCTCACCCCCCACACATCACTCACCCCTTCACTCTTGCCACCCTTCCTCACCCTCCACACATCACTCACCCCTTCACTCTTGTCACCCTTCCTCACCCCCCACACATCACTCACCCCTTCACTCTTGTCACCCTTCCTCACCCCCAAAAGCAAGCACAAACACAAATCTCACCCTTCACTCTTGTCACCCTTCCTCACCACCCACACATCACTCACCCCTTCACTCTTGTCACCCTTCCTCACCCCCTAAAGCAAGGACAAACACATATCTCTCACCCCTTCACTCCTGCCACCCTTCCTCACCCCCCTATAGCAAGGACAAACACATATCACTCACCCCTTCACTCTTGTCACCCCTTCCTCACCCTCCACACATCACTCACCTCTTCACTCTTGCCACCCTTCCTCACCCCCCTATAGCAAGGACAAACACATATCTCTCACCCCTTCACTCTTGTCACCCTTCCTCACCCCCCTCTAGCAAGGAAAACACACACATCACTCACCCCTTCCTTGGTACAGGTGCACATGACACAGGGTGATATGCGCTCGGCTGCCCCGATGTCAATATTAGTCTTGCCGACCCCACATGACACGCGCTCCTTCCACAGCTCCGGGTTGATCCCCGGCAGGTCACGGCAGGACACACGAGGGTTCCTGAAACATCAATGGGATCATCACTGTGTCTGGTTGGTGTGATGAGAAGGTTCCGCCTCCCATGTTGACAATTTCCAGAGGTCAAAAATGAGGTTAACTGGGTTCTCATGTCTGTGTTTTGGGGTTCCTGGTACAGGGTCAAACTACCACTGGGGTCATAAAACTCCCCCTGGAAATGCCCTGAACTCGTATGAAAGCCTAGTCAAATATGCGTGTTCTTAGGTTCTTGGTACAGAGGAAGGGTCAAACTACCACTGGGGTCATAAAACTACCCCTGGAAGTGCCCAAATCTCCTATGAAAGCCTTGTCAAATATATGTTTTCTTAGGTTCAAAGTACAGATGGAGGTTCACACTACTACCAGGGTCATGAAACTACCCCTGGAAATGCCCTGAACTCCTAGGAAAGTCTTGTCAAATATATTTCTTAGGTTCACAGTACAGATAAAGGTTCAAACTACCACCAGGGTCATAAAACTACCCCCGGAAATGCCCCAAACTCCTATGAAAGTCTTGTCAGATATGTTTCTCAGATTCATGGTACAGAGGAAGGTTCAAACTACCACTGGGGTCATAAAAATATTTTGAAAATGCCTACAACTCATACAAAGGCTTAGTCAAATATATATAAGTTTTACCTGACTTCTGCACATTGAACGGAAAAAACACCCAAGAAAACCCGGATAATCTTCTCTGTGGCCTTGGGAAACAGTTGTAATGTGAGCCTGTGACCTTTAACAATACTGACCTAACCCCCAAACAGTCTCACTTACAGGAAGGGGTCAGGAAGGTCAAAGACGGACCGCTGCTCACTCTCCACATTATCACAGTTATCGCAGAGCATCTTGGCAAGCGTGACCTGCAAGAATTACACACGATAGAATTATTACTTACGACACAAGCAAAGACCTTATTGACAGACTGCTAGAAAACACTCATTCAGACTTATATAGAGATTTAGTATACTTATTATTACACACACTCACACTATATAGGGAAGGAAAGGACTTAGAACTTATTGATAGACTTTGCAAGGAAAAAACTCACACTAACATAGAGATTTACTAGACATATTAACACACATACACTCACACTATATAAGGAAGGAAAGGACTTAGAACTTATTGATAGACTTTGCAAGGAAAAAACTCACACTAACATAGAGATTTAGTATACTTATTAATACACACACTCACACTATATAAGGAAGGAAAGGACTTAGAACTTATTGATAGACTTTGCAAGGATAAACTCACTCATAACAACATAGTGATTTAAAATGCCTGATAGAATGTGTTTGATAGATTATGTGTGCTTCAGTATTAGTGGACTTGAGAGGAGGAGGAGGAGGAAAGGAGGGAGAGAGAGAGGAGGAAGAGAGGGAGGAAGAGAAGGTGAGGAAAGAAATGAAGAAAGGTTGAAAAAGGAAGGAGAATACCAAGAAAATAAGAAAGAAAAAAAAAATTACGTATACGATTTGACCGAGCCTCACCTCAGGAGAGAGAGAGAGAGAGAGAGAGAGAGAGAGAGAGAGAGAGAGAGAGAGAGAGAGAGAGAGAGAGAGAGAGAGAGAGAGAGAGAGAGAGAGAGGAAGGAGAATACCAAGAAAATAAGAAAAGAGAAAACAATTACATATACGATTTCCCTTCGCCCGAGACTCACCTTCCTTATCTCCGTCAGCTGTGGGTCGGTGAATCGTTCCAAGGGGTCAGAATGTTTGTACCAGAGGCGTCACCCTTCCGAAGGTTTCAGAACTGGATGCCGAGGATACAGCCGAAGGTGGGTCCTACAAGTCCTCCGTGGAGTGGCGTTTCGATTAGGCCGCCAGTGAAGAGGTCAGTATCGTCGACGCGTGCGTACGTCCGCCTCAAACGCTCAATGACCAGCCGTGCGATTTCCCGGTGTAGGTCATCAAAGCTTCTCGCTCGCGTAAGGCTACACAGCGCTCGGTACTCATTATAAGGTTGTAGTCCATGATCGCGACCTCTCTGGATATTCAGTGATGCAAGGCCAAGCCCAGAGAATGGCCTCTTCTTGTCCTTGAATAGATGGTTCGTGACCTCATCCGTCAAGAACTGGTCAAGCGTTTCCATGGAGACAGTTGTGAGCCCTCGGATAATTTCGTCGAGCATTCCCGGTTGGTAGAGCAAGTCTGGGTTGAAGAAGTGCTCACTCAGCTTGACGGGAGGGTCCTGCTTGGCGAAGATTCCGTCCATCCGCTCCAGGGAAGGCTTCGGCAGGGAGTGGCCGAAGCGAAAGGCTATTCCACACTCGTTGAGGACCGTAGGGTTGCAATATGCGTCGTATCCTGCCGAGGGGAGATGGAAGAGAAGGAGAGAGTGAGCTGTGTTAGAATCTGAACAGAGGAGGATGAAAAACTTGCCATACGAGGACAGACTTAAGCATTTAAATCTGCACTCTCTGGGTTAGCTATTGTGTGTAACCAAAACGACACTCCATTATAACTATCATGGGTGTCTATCATGTATTTGAGGTGTATTTTACGTCATAAGGAGGTCAGAGTTTTATTTCAAAGAGCGCAAGTCACCCTCAAGCTTTACGT
>NW_026112207.1:0-7500 GCF_024679095.1 Eriocheir sinensis | reverse complement strand
CCATGTAGCAGTGACGGGCCAAATTTGTGTCTCTACCGTGTAGCAGTGACGGGCCAAATTTGTGGCTTTACCGTGTAGCAGCGACAGGCCAAATTTGTGGCTTTACCGTGTAGCAGCGACAGGCCAAATTTGTGGCTTTACCGTGTAGCAGCGACGGGCCAAATTTGTGCCATGATGTAACACCCCCCCAAAAGATGATACATAAACTGATCACAAATGCTTTGATATATATTATGAAATGGTTTGTATGGAAGATGATTTTCCTCATTTTTCTTGCTTAGAAGGACCATTAAGAAACATGATACCCGCTGTTACTGGGTTAAACACTTCTCTAAACACACACACACACACACACACACACACAAACACACACAAACACACACACACAGACCGATGCTTAATTTACGATGTTTTTGTTTGTATCTATGTATATGATGTTTTGATAGCAATAAATATATACTTACTAACACACCGACGTAAGTGTTAACATTCAACACTCCCTGAACGTGCACGTACGTTCGCAAGAGAGGCATACATAGCCGACTCCTATAGATCTGGACCTCCTCTTTCCAGTGGTGTTTTTGGTTTCTAGCTGTGATGAAGAGTTTTTGAGATACAGAGGTTAAAACAGACCCCCCATTGGACAGCCCAACTGCACCCGAGGGAATAGTGGCGTCCGCACCGCGCGCAAGGAAAGGGTTAAACACCTCTTCCTCACCCTATAGAAAGTCATGCACTGTCACCCTTCCTCACCCTAAAGAAAGGAAAGTCATGCATTGTCACCCCTTCACTCTTGTCACCCTTCCTCACCCCCCTATAGCAAGGACAAACACATATCTCTCACCCCTTCACTCGTGTCACCCTTCATCACCCCCCACACATCACTCACCCCTTCACTCTTGTCACACTTCCTCACAACCCACTGATCACTCACCCCTTCACTCTTGTCACCCTTCCTCACCCCCTATAGCAAGGACAAACACATATCTCTCACCCCTTCACTCTTGTCACCCTTCCTCACCCCCCACACATCACTCACCCCTTCACTCTTGTCACCCTTCCTCACCCCACACATCACTCACCCTTCACTCTTGTCACCCTTCCTCACCCCCCTATAGCAAGGACAAACACATATCTCTCACCCCTTCACTCTTGTCACCCTTCCTCACCCCCCCACACATCACTCACCCCTTCACTCTTGTCATCCTTCCTCACCCCTCACACATCACTCACCCCTTCACTCTTGTCACCCTTCCTCATCCCCCACACATCACTCACCCCTTCACTCTTGTCACCCTTCACCCCCCCTATAGCAAGGACAAACACATATCTCTCACCCTTCACTCTTGTTACCCTTCCTCACCCCCCACATCACTCACCCCTTCACTCTTGTCACCCTTCCTCACCCCCCAAACATCACTCACCCCTTCACTCTTGTCACCCTTCCTCACCCCCCTATAGCAAGGACAAACACATATCTCTCACCCCTTCACTCTTGTCACCCTTCCTCACCCCCCACACATCTCTCTCACCCCTTCACTCTTGTCACCCTTCCTCACCCCCACACATCCTCACCCCTTCACTCTTGTCACCCTTCCTCACCCCCCACACATCACTCACCCTTCACTCTTGTCACCCTTCCTCACCCCCACACATCACTCACCCCTTCACTCTTGTCACCCTTCCTCACCCCCCACACATCACTCACCCCTTCACTCTTGTCACCCTTCCTCACCCCCCACACATCTCTCACCCCTTCACTCTTGTCACCCTTCCTCACCCCCCACACATCACTCACCCCTTCACTCTTGTCACCCTTCCTCACCCCCCACATATCTCTCACCCCTTCACACTTGTCACCCTTCCTCACCCCCCACACATCACTCACCCCTCCACTCTTGTCACCCTTCCTCACCCCCTATAGCAAGGACAAACAAATATCTCTCACCCTTCACTCTTGTCACCTTCCTCACCCCCACACATCACTCACCCTTCACTCTTGTCACCCTTCCTCACCCCCACACATCACTCACCCCTTCACTCTTGTCACCCTTCCTCACCCCCACACATCACTCACCCCTTCACTCTTGTCACCCTTCCTCACCCCCCTATAGCAAGGACAAACACATATCTCTCACCCCTTCACTCTTGTCACCCTTCCTCACCCCCCTCTAGCAAGGACAAACACATATCTCTCACCCCTTCACTCTTGTCACCCTTCCTCACCCCCCTATAGCAAGGACAAACAAATATCTCTCACCCCTTCACTCTTGTCACCCTTCCTCACCCCCCACACATCACTCACCCCTTCACTCTTGTCACCCTTCCTCACCCCCCATAGCAAGGACAAACATACCTCTCCCCTTCACTCTTGTCACCCTTCATCACCCCCCACACATCTCTCACCCCTTCACTCTTGTCACCCTTCCTCACCCCTATAGCAAGGACAAACACATATCTCACCCTTCACTCTTGTCACCCTTCCTCACCCCCTCTAGCAAGGAAAACACACACATCACTCACCCCTTCCTTGGTACAGGTGCACATGACACAGGGTGATATGCGCTCGGCTGCCCCGATGTCAATATCAGTCTTGCCGACCCCACATGACACGCGCTCCTTCCACAGCTCCGGGTTGATCCCCGGCAGGTCACGGCGGGACACACGAGGGTTCCTGAAACATCAATGGGATCATCACTGTGTCTGGTTGGTGGGATGAGAAGTTTCCGCCTCCCATGTTGACAATTTCCAGAGGTCAAAAATGAGGTTAACTGGGTTCTCATGTCTGTGTTTTGGGGTTCCTGGTACAGAGAAAGGGTCAAACTACCACTGGGGTCATAAAACTCCCCCTGGAAATGCCCTGAACTCGTATGAAAGCCTAGTCAAATATGCGTGTTCTTAGGTTCTTGGTACAGAGGAAGGGTCAAACTACCACTGGGGTCATAAAAATACCCCTGGAAATGCCCTGAACTCGTATGAAAGCCTAGTCAAATATGCGTGTTCTTAGGTTCTTGGTACAGAGGAAGGGTCAAACTACCACTGGGGTCATAAAACTCCCCCTGGAAATGCTCTGAACTCGTATGAAAGCCTAGTCAAATATGCGTGTTCTTAGGTTCTTGCTACAGAGGAAGGGTCAAACTACCACTGGGGTCATAAAACTACCCCTGGAAGTGCCCAAATCTCCTATGAAAGCCTTGTCAAATATATGTTTTCTAAGGTTCACAGTACAGATGAAGGTTCAAACTACCACCAGATTCATAAAACTACCCCCGGAAATGCCCCAAACTCCTATGAAAGTCTTGTCAGATATGTTTCTCAGATTCATGGTACAGAGGAAGGTTCAAACTACCACTGGGGTCATAAAAATACCCCTGAAAATGCCTACAACTCATACAAAAGCCTAGTCAAATATATATAAGTTTTACCTGACTTCTGCACATTGAACGGAAAAAACACCCAAGAAAACCCGGATAATCTTCTCTGTGGCCTTGGGAAACAGTTGTAATGTGAGCCTGTGACCTTTAACAATACTGACCTAACCCCCAAACAGTCTCACTTACAGGAAGGGGTCAGGAAGGTCAAAGACGGACCGCTGCTCACTCTCCACATTATCACAGTTATCGCAGAGCATCTTGGCAAGCGTGACCTGCAAGAATTACACACGTTAGAATTATTACTTACGACACAAGCAAAGAACTTATTGACAGACTGCTAGAAAACACTCATTCAGACTTATATAGAGATTTAGTATACTTATTATTACACACACTCACACTATATAGGGAAGGAAAGGACTTAGAACTTATTGATAGACTTTGCAAGGAAAAAACTCACACTAACATAGAGATTTACTAGACATATCAACACACATACACTCACACTATATAAGGAAGGAAAGGACTTAGAACTTATTGATAGACTTTGCAAGGATAAACTCACTCATAACACGTAGTTTTTTTCCAGTACCACAATGAGTTCCATGAAGCTAGATAAGCCTGGAGTAACCAGGTTGAGCAGGTCTTGGACTTGAGTCTTGTCCAAGCGTAGCCACTCCATTATCATGTCTTGGTCCTCACTGCTAAGTTCTTGTGGCATTTAATTAACAGTAGCAAGCTGTAACACACTCTCCCTTTGTCTCCGAGCTAACCACTCACGAACCAACAAATGCTTTCTTTTCATTTTTTTTTTTCTTCAGCAAACACCACAGAGCAAACTCTGGACTCTGGGCTCAATGGACAAGGGCTATTAATCATATATGCAGCAAAACATTTTTGTAACACAAAGAGGGCAAAATAAAACCAATCAATCGATCAAAAAAAAAAAAAAACTTACTTGACCTTCCCGGTCCATCTTTGTCACACCCTCTTATCTTTAACCTAATCTCTCACTCTATCACTCTCTTCCTCCCTTTCTCCTTCCCCATTAGATTATATGAACACACACACACATACACATACACACACAGAAGGGGAAATGAGAAGGGTGTGGAGAGGGAGGGGCAGAAGGGAGAGTCAGGTCATGTCCTGACTCCCCCCCCCCCTCCCCACACCCTTCTCCTTTCTTCTTGTTTTTATCCTCTCTATCTCTCCCTGTTTCCTCCACTTTTTTTCCTTATTTTCCCTTCTTACATCCACTATCTGTATTTTTTTATCACTCACTCTGTCTCTCTCCTCCTCCCTTTCCCCTTCCCTGTATTTACCTAGTTGTGATATAAAGCACTCATATGAGAATGGCACGGAGAAGTTGTGTGGCAGCCTAGGAGTCACGCTAACCCATAAAACCCTACGCAAACTTCAAAATGTCGGAAAAAGGCAGACAAAAAATATAAAATTTTTACCTTTGGCGTATACCGAGCAGGGGTAACCTTCTGGCATTTTTTAAATAAGAAGAACAAAAGAACATAAGAACATAGGGAAACTGCAAGAGGCCGGGTGGCCTACACAGGGCAGCTCCAGAATCCCCCCCACTACTCACGATGGGTGAGTAGTAGTTACAGGGGTTACAGGTAGAGGCTTGATCCTCGTTATACCAGCGGTACTAGGCATGCATCCAGTACCCCGTCACCTTACTGCACCCACACCTCACTGCCACCTGTCGTCCTCGTCCATGTAGCTATCCAGTCTACTCTTAAAACAAGCTATCGTCCCTGCACTAACTATGTGATTGCTGAGTCTATTCCATTCCCCCACCACCCTATTACTAAACCAATGCTTGCCTATATCTCTCCTAAATCTATACTTTTCTAATTTAAATCCATTACTGCGAGTTCTATCCTGCTGGCTAATTCTCAGTACTTTACTTATATCGCCCTTGACCCATTTGAATACTTCTATCAGATCTCCCCGCACTCTTCGTCTCTCTAGTGAATGTAAGTTTAGATGTTTCAGCCTATTTTGATATGGGAGGTTCCTCAGCCCCTGAATCATCTTGGTCATCCTCCTCTGAACTGATTCTAGCAAGTTGATGTCCATTCTGTAGTGTGGGCACCAAAACTGGACAGTAGAATCTAAGTGTGGCCTAACTAATGCTAAACAGAGTCTGAGGATGACCTCTGCACTCCTGTTGGTTACCGTCCTGTTAATAAAGCCTAATACCCTGTTAGCCCTATTCCTCGCACTAATACATTGCTTCCTTAGTTTTAGGTCAGAGTTCACTAACACTCCCAAATCCCTTTCACACTCAGACCTGCCTATCGCTGTGGAGTCTAAACTATACCCGTGTAATGGGTTGCATGTTCCTACACTAAGTAGGCTACACTTGGTGATGTTAAAATTCATCTGCCATTTCTCTGACCAAGCTGACAGTTTGTTGAGATCCTCCTGCAGTGCTCTAGCATCCTTCCCTGTCCTAATAGTGCGTCCTATTTTGGTGTCATCTGCAAATTTACCTATGTCACTAGTTATCCCATTGTCTATGTCATTGATGTAGATAATGAATAGAAGCGGGCCTAAAACTGAGCCTTGAGGAACCCCACTGGTAACATTACCCCATTCGGATTTTTTACCGTTAATGGTAACCCTCTGTTTCCTGTCGCTAATCCACACCTTAATCCAATCAAATACCTTCCCTCTTATCCCATGAGCCCTGACTTTATTTAACAGTCTCCGGTGAGGTACCTTATCAAAGGCCTTACTAAAATCAAGATAAACCACATCATAGCTCTCATCATTGTCAGCTGCCTCGTATACTCTATTGTAAAAGGATGTAAGATTAGTGAGGCACGACTTTCCTTTAGTAAACCCATGCTGTGAGTCGTGAATTAAATTATGTCTGTCTATATGGTCCCTAATACTATCAGCTATTATTGACTCAATCATTTTACCTATAACTGACGTCAAAGTAATCGGCCGATAGTTCTCCATAGAATATTTGTCTCCCTTCTTAAATATTGGAATAATGTGTGCCTGCCTCCATGAAACAGGCACCGCCCCTGTGTCTAGTGACTTCCTAAATACTTCTGTTAACTACCCACTGATTTCAGTTTCGCATTCCTTTATTACCCTGGGGAAAAGTTCATCTGGCCCTGGCGCCTTAGTGACTTTAAGTCTATCTATCTGTCTAATCACGAGCTCCCTACTCATGTTGATGTCGGTTAATTCTTCTACCTCTTCTCCCCAGTAGATCTGTTCTCCCTGAGGTATATCATCTAATCTTTCTTTGGTAAATACAGTTAAGAAATATCTATTTAACGCCTCGCTCATTTCCTCATCACTATCAATCAATGATTCTCCTGATTTAAGCGGCCCTATCTTATCCCTAACCTTGGTCTTATAAAGCTGAAAGAAGCCTTTTGGATTGGTCTTTGCTTCCCTGGCAATTCTAATCTCATAATTACGTTTTGCCATACGTGTGTTTTTCTTTACTGCTCTAGCTAAATCGTTGTAACTATCCCTTAGGTGAGTTTTCCCCCTTTTAATTTTAACATATAGTCCTCTTTTCCTTCCTATTTCAGTTTTTAGCCTGTCTGTCATCCATTGCGGGTAATTACCTGTTGACCTGACTTCCCTGTGAGGTATAAACTGTTTCTGTCCTAATTTAATCTCCCTGACCAGACTACTGTACTCACCCTCCAAGCTACTGACCTGACTAGTGACCTCACCAGAGATTACCACCCCTCCCTGCTCTGGGTCCTGACCTACTTCTGATCTCACTCCCCTAAGCCTCTGCAGCTGCTTTCTTAACCCCTCGTAGTCCGCTTTCCTGAAGTCAGGTATTAATGCGTTGTTACTGCTTACTCTGTCCTCCCATTTAATATTAAATCTAATTTCCTTATGATCACTGTTACCTAATGAATCCCCAACCTCAATGTTGCTTATTATGTCCTCTCTATTAGTTAACAACAAATCCAAAATATTTTCTTCCCTCGTTGGTGTTCTAATTAACTGCTTAAGGAAACTATCCTGTATCACATCTAACAAATCCTGTGCTTCCTGGTCGCCGGATAAAGTATCCCACTCTATGTTCCTATAATTGAAATCCCAAATTACACACACATTCCTA
>NW_026112206.1:147500-193537 GCF_024679095.1 Eriocheir sinensis | reverse complement strand
CAAAGGCTCAGTGCTATAAAACGGACTGTTGGTGAAAAATACTGCGTTGTGGCATATTTCCGTCTGAATTACAAGGGCACGACAGGATATAAGAAAGGACATGAGAGATTTACTAAATACACTCACGTGTGCTTACGAAAACAAATTCTTTATAGAAAAACGGACTGTTGGTGAAAAAAATACATAGGTGCTAAGCCAAGCATAACACCTAAATCGTCTAGTTACAAGACTGAGGCGTGGACCAAGAAGAGGGACATGAGGAGGTGTTTGCTAAATGCTTCTTTATTATGTAACTTGCCAAAGGCTTGAGTGCTACTGTAGAAAACGGACTATTGGTGAAAAAAGAACCACATGGGTGCTCGTCAAGCATACACTTTCCCAGCACCTGGTTACTGAGAGGGACGAGGAATGAAGTAAGGAATCAGAGAATCTTAGTTTAATTCCGCCTCTTTGTTAGCGCTTACCAAAGGCTTCGAGTGCTGTGAAAACTGGACTGTTGGTAGAAAAAGAGAATATGCAACTTTAACAACACAAACAACGCCCTCTCCGATCTGGTTGCAAAAGGTCAGTTAAGGGACCCGAAAGACAAAAGGACATTAAGCGTTTCAAATGAGGGCCACGAGTTGTCTGACTGATCGTCATTTAGGTTGGCTAAGGTTACCGCGGACAGGCCCTCGCTATTTTAAGATACGGCAGCGTGGGTTTGAAAACTACAGGGTGCAGAAGCGCATTACACCGACGTCAAGCCAATTCCCAGTTAGACCGCTATTGACCTTGATTCATCTGGTTTAGGAAGAATTGGCAGTTAATGCTTTTCTTATTCTGAGGGAATGTGTTTGTTGTCTGGCTGGAGCCTAGTTTATACCACTATTTTGTTTCAGAGATATATTTTGCAATTACGACTTTTGTGTATTGGGCTAATGTGGATGCTCTAAATGTTGTATGTGTGACATTTTGCACCAAAATATATCTCCAGCTGAGCTCGACCGAATACGTCTGGCTGAACCTCACTTTTGTCACATATATAATTGAAGGACAAATTTTGCCAGTCCACGACTTTTCTTTGACCCTAATGTGTCCTGGGGAATGCGTAAATGTTGTAACAGAACAATTTTCCTGCCGGAATATTTTAAGCTGACTAACTGGATGCGCGCCCAAATACTCCTATTCTTCCTTTCATAGTTTCGATTCAGGACAGATTTTGCAGTCACGACTTTTTGTTTGTCCTGAAAATTATGTCTCGAATATGTGTAAATGTTGTAGTAGTGACATTTTTCCTGCTAAATATGTCCCCGACTGGTGCTGTAATTCTACGGCTGAACTCTGATTTTTGCCTAAGATATCTAGATTGTGCATGAACATTCACTACCCCAGTTTATGGCTCCTCATTATGCCTTTCTGGAACATAGAATTTCAGCATTAGGGTCATTGTCAGAAGAAAAACTAAATGGAATAGTTTGGGTCAAAAGATGTGATGGGTGGAAATATGATAAACCTCTTCTTGTTCCTCTTTTTATTATTATTCTTGTTCTTTTTCTTTTTCCTTCTTTTTCTTCTTCTTATTATTATTCTACTTCTTCTTCTTCTCTTTCCTCTTTTTATTATTATTCTTGTTCTTTTCTGCTTCTTTTCTTCTTCTTCTAACTTCTTCTACTTCTTCTTCTTCTTCTTCTTCAACTTCATCTTGCGCTTATTCTACAATACGTAAAGACTAAATGCAGCCGCTAGATGGCGTTACCTCTTGCACAACCGTTAAGCAAAACCAAGGGTCGCATTCTTAAACATTTCAACCCCTGACACATATTTTGTGATAAGACTCTCGAAGGAGCTTGGCATTTCAGTGATAGTTTTCTGACCCTTGGTGGTAATTTGACCCTTCTTCCGTATCATGATCCTAAAAACACATTCCATTAGAACCGATTGATCTCCTTTTTTCTGCCTCTGTAAGGTTAGTTGATGTGGGAAGCGGCGTGTGATTAAACATTTCAACCCTGACTTATATTTGATAAAGGCCTTCGCAGGTGTTTGTGGCATTTTCCAGTGATAGTTTTCTGACCCTTGGTGGTAATTTTGGTTCCTTCCGTATCATGATCCTAAAACATCCATTAGAACCGATTAGTCTTCGCTTTCTGCCTCTGTAAATGGTTGATGTGGGAAGCGAAAGCGTGTGATTAAGCATTTCAACCCTGACACACATATTTGACAAGGCTCTCAGAAGGAGCTTCGTGGCATTTCAATGAGTTTTCTGACCTCGGTGGTAATTTGACCTTCTTCGTATCATGATCCTAAAACACATCCATTAGAACCCAGTTGATCTCCTTTTCTGCCTGTAAATGGTTGATGTAAGCGAAAGCGTGTGATTAAGCATTTCAACCCCTGGACACACACATTTGACAAGGCTTTCGTAGTGTTATGGCATTTCCAAGTGATAGTTTCGACCCTTGAGAATTGCGTGGTTGGCCCCTTCTTCCGTATCATGATCCTAACAAACACATCCATTAGAACCCGATTGATCTCGCTTTCTGCCTCATAAAATGGTTGATGTGGGAAGAAAAGCGTGTGAGAAATTGAGAATGCTGAACCAGAATCCACGCGTCATAACACTGCAGCCGTTGAGTGAACCACGCTTCCATTTTCTTTATGCGAAAAATTGATACGCTCCAGAGAAGACATAAAGGAAATCGACATAACTCAAATAGATAAAAGAATATTGTAGTTTAAATTGTAACTTCTGCACGTACAGAATAACAAAAGCGAATCAATACAAAAAGAACAGAGAAGGAACGTCAGTAAAGCGTGCTCAACATTTATATAGTGGAAAAAAACACAAGTAAATGTGGAAAAAATAACCAAAAAATCAATACAAAAAAAAAAAAATACTAAGAGAAACATTAGTAAAAGCGTCCAAAATATTTATACAAGTGGGAAAAAAAAGAGTGAACGGCGTATGTAGAATAAGAAGAAGAGAGGAATGATAATAGAGGAAAGGAGGAGGAGAGGAAAGTATAGAATTCTCACTTCTATACGAAATGACAATCCTCATAATTTCCATATATCAGATTTGTATCTTATTATCGAAAAGCGTGAAGCGGGCTCCTCCTCCTCCTCCTCCTCCTCCTCTCTCCTCCTCTCTTAAATTTTCCAGCCTTCACTCATCTTTCTCCTCCTTGTCTCCCTCGCCTCCATCTATCCTCCTCTTCCTCCTTCTCCTTTTTCTACCCCTTCTTGAATGCCGCATATGCCTTTTTTCTCTCTTTGCCCTCTTTGCCCTTTTCCTCTCTTCTTCTTCTCCTCCTTTTTCTCATTCTTCCTTTCTTTTCTTCTCTCCTCCTTTCTCCTTTCTCTTTTTCCTTCTCCTCTTCTCTTTCTGTTCCTCCTCTTCTTTTTATCTTCTGTCACCCTCTTACTGTTCCTTCTCTTCTCTTTCTCCTTCCCTCTTTCTGTTCCTCTCTCTCCTTTCTAGCCTCCTTTTTCTCCTCTTCATCCTCCTTTTTCTCCTACCCGCTTCTCCTCCTCTTCAGTGCACGCCGCTGTCAATATCGTTTCCATAAACACTCCCGGCAACACAGCAGCTGCTTTTACACAAGACGCGCTGTTTATCCCCTTCAACAAAACGCGCCGAGGAGATGAACAAAAGGAGATGAAATAAAACGCTTAGTAGTCGTTACCTCACGTCAGGAAAATTCGACTGCTGATATTGACTCATCTTATTCCTCTGCTTTTGTTCCCTTGATGTTGTATTACTAACGCAATTCCCCGCCCTCCCACACACACAATAATTACACACACACACACACACACACACATTACACACACACACACACACACACACACCTATCACACATCATTGTCATTACCACACCAAAGAAAATCACGACCTTTGACCTTTTTTTTTTCTTAACCTGACTTTTGTTTTTAGTCTGTTTATATTTGTACTCTGTCTTGACTGTAATACACACACACACATACACACATACACACACACATACACAGGCCACACACACACACACACACACACACACACACACACATTTGTATTTTGCAGTCTTTGCTATTCTGTATCTGTCTTGACTGGCTACACACACACACACACACACACACACACACACAAAATCACGACTTGAGACCTGTATTATTGGTCAAACCTATAGTTGTGTTATGTATTATTATTTATTATGTTATATTTTGTTATATATTATTATTTTGTTATGTATTATTTTATGTATCTTTCCTGTTGGCTTTCCTGTGACCAAAGACCCGAATTCATGGACAACTCTTGGCCCTCACTATAAACATATCCAAAGATCAAAGGGAGATTAGTTGGGTTTTTCGAAGGTTATATATTTTTTACACAGCAAGAGAGCAACTCAAGGCAACAAAAGAAGATGTAAAAAAAGCTAAATGTTGCTCTCATATAGCAAGTAGAGGGAAGCCAAGGAGGTCAATTTATTACTTCCATGGTGCAGAAACCTTGTCACCTAAGCTCACAAAACTTGCCATGGGATACCCCTACTAACACAACCTCTACGAAAGACTTGTCAATCATGGTTGTGTTAACGGAAGGTAGGAAGAGTATGGGACTTAGTTTCGTTTGAGGGATGATATGTTATTTCAGAAGCCACTTGGGTATTAAAAGCTTTACTGCAGGGACCGTTTTAGAGGATTTGGTCATTTGAGAATCAGAGGATGATCGTTGTAGAGAGTCTAAGGAGTTATTAAAAGTCTTCAGTTTTGAAAAAATATAGGCCCAGAAAATATTGAAAAGTCTTACGTTTCTCAGTTTTTACAGTAAAAGAAGCAGCTCAAGAAGGCAAAAAAATAGTAATGAGAAAAATAGGCCATAATCACTGCCCTATAAAGAAAGGGTTTAGAAGAGTGCCCAAAGAGAGGTCAATATGTCCTGGCTGGTGCATAATTCTGCTGATTTGAACTCTATTTTTTGCCCTAAGATATCTATAGTTGACGCGAACATTGCCGGTTGATGACTATTTCAGGAGGAGGTGTCTGGATACTCTCCTTTGCTGCATAACGAGGTCTGTATAGTTAAGTAAAAAAGCCGGACAAGGAAGCTGGAGAAGAAGGAACATAAGGCTCTTTTTCTCAACTGTTACTTTTTGCCCTTGAGCTTATTTCTTTACTGTAAAACAATGAGAAACGTTAGACTATTCAATATTTTCTGGACTATTTTCAAACCGAAGACTTTTATAACTCCTTTGACTTTAGAACGATCATCCTCTGATTCTCTAATGACAAAATCCTTTAAAACAGTCCTACAGTAAAACTTCTAATACCCAAGCAACATAAGACCATTCAATATTTTCTGAGCCTATTTTTTTCAAACTGAAGACTTCTATAACTCCTGTGACTTTTACAACGATCATCCCTCTGATTCTAATGACAAAATCCTCCTAAAACGGTCCAACAGTAAAGCTTCTAATACCCAAGCAACGTAAGACCATTCAATATTTTCTGAGCCTATTTTTTTTCAAACTTCGAAGACTTTTATAACTCCTTTGACTTTACAACGATCATCCTCTGATTCTCTAATGACAAAATCCTCTAAAACGGTCCAACAGTAAAGCTCTTAGATATCCCAGCCAGGTGGTGTCCAATGTCATTACCGCGAGGAATGGGGAGTAGCTGGAATGGACACGTAGGTTAAGGCACCACTGATGGGACAATCATGGTAAAGTTGCTGGAATTGGATCGTTGCAGTACGTTCCCAACAATCCGAGCAGAAGAAAGGGTCCAGATCTCAGTATCAGTCGGAATGGGAAGAACCGATTGTAATGGATATTTATGCTAAAGGAAGGTTTGCTGAGAGGATAACCTGGATAAAGTAGCTGGATTGGGACCCCAGGTACTCTTAAAAGGTTCCTACATCTATTAATAGTAACTGTCTTGCGTTGGGTATTTAGAGAGATGGAAGGAAGTGGCTGTAATGGAGGCACGGAGACCAGATTCAGAGCAACAGGAAAAGGCAGATACTTTATTTAGAAGGAGTAAGTGAAACTGGGACCGAAAATTGATGGGGAAAAGGAAAGAAACAGAACTAAAGCGAATGGTTGAAAAAAAAAGTAACACAGAAAACAAGGGGATATATAGAGGAAGGAAAGGATGGAGATTAGGAAGAGGAAGGAAAGAAAAGCAAGTATGGAGTGTGATGGAGGGGGAACTGAGTGGTGGAAGGGGCTGACTGGCTAACTTTATGGCTGGTTGACTGACTGACAAATACAAGTAGGAGTGATTTTTGAAGTCTCCAACACCGATGACTTTAAACTATTCCCGCCCTCTTGATTTCCCTCCATCACTCTTGGACAACGAAAGAGGACCAGTAGTAAGGGTAGAAAGGGGAGGAAGGGTAGGTGAAAGGATGGGTGAGGGAGTGAATAAGGGACGTCTGGGGCACTGGGGGGCACCAGAAGAGGATCAGTAGGAAGATAGGAAGAGTAGGTGGAGGGGTCTTGGTTGAGGCAGGGACAGAGGGACGTCTGCGGCACTGGGGGGCGGCAGGGGGCAGGGCCAGGAAGGGTAGGTGGAGAGGTCGTGGGTGAGGTAGGGACCGAGGGATGTCTGGGGATGACTTCAGGAGCTGTTTCGTGCCTCCCACACGGCGCACACTTTATGGCTAAGAGCTAAACTTTTCCATTCCGGCCGCCGTAAGTTGCTGAATAAGACCCGAGTTTACAAGGAGCGATAAACCACATGACAAATCTTAGCTTGTTTAGTGCCCCGTTGTAATCCCTGAAACGCTCCTGTCCCTTTGATTACGCGACCCCGGACTGCTTAAGAGAGTGATTTAGAGGAATGAGAAGTTAACTATGTCTTCCTTTACCTTTCCTCTGTTCTCGTTTACCTGTCTACCTTTCTAAATTCGTTACTTTAATTTAGAGGGATGAGAGGTTAACATGCCTTACCTTTCTTTCTTTCTAAATTCGTTACGTTAATTTAGAGGGATGAGAAGTTAACATGTCTTCCTTTACCTTTCCTATGTTCTCGTTTACCTGTCTACCTTTCTAAATTCATTACGTTAATTTAGAGGGATGAGAAGTTAACTATCTCTTCCTTTACCTTTTCTATGTCCTCGTTTACCTTTCCTATTAACTTCTCTCCTGTGTCTAACTTTTCTGCCTTTCCATTTTGTTATCTTCCTCCCCTTCAGTTCCTATCTTTAACTTACATTCTCTCTTTGCTTACTTTCTTTGATCTTAACTTTAGGTGTGAATATTGTTGCCTTCCTCATTAGATTCTTATTCAAATGTGTGGTTTCTATAATAGCTCTTGAATTTGTTGCGTCCTAAATCCCTTGTTTCTTTCAGTTTTTTTTGTTTCCTTCCTCTAAATTTTACTCGAGCGTTTGATAAGTATTGTTTTGATATTGTTTTCTATGCCAGTATTATACAGGATCATTGTTAGGGCTTTGCTGTGTGTTTTATTTCCTGATTTCTTGTCTAATTCCTTCATTTTACTGTTCTAGGTTAGCTTGTTTTTGTATTACTATTTCATTTATTTTTGGGGTATTTGTTGCTAGTGGTTTATTTTGCTATGTTTCCTGTGGTCTTTGCTAATCCCTTCATTTTAAAGCTTAGTACATTATTCTTTGTTATTTCTTGTTTTAGGTAGTTTTATTTTTGTTTTGCTTCTTCATCTAAGTTTATAGGATAGTTCCCAGCGCCCTGATTGACCTGGTTTGCATTCACATTCAAATTCATATCAAATCTTTTCTCTATTTACTATCTCTGCCGTTATCGCCACTCCTTGCTTCACGTCTAATAATATTCTCTAATACTCCTCTGTAATCTAAGTCTGTATTATCCTTTTCAGGCCGACTGCTTATATTTTGATACCTTTTCTATTTCATTCCTTCCTTTCCTTTCTACTTACGATATTATTTCCTCCTTTATACTCTCACATAATCCAAGTCTACATTATCTTTTCCCTGCCGACTGTTTATATTAAGTATCTATTTCCTTCCTTTCTCTCCTTTCTTTCTCCCGTTAGCATTTCTCCCTCCTCTTCGTACGATATTATTTTCTCTTTCCTACATTATCTTCTCCTCCCTGACTGCTTATTCTTCACTCTCTTGCTCCCGCGCTACGATTTTTATTGACTTTCCAGTCCACTTGCGTCCTCTCTTTGCTTGCCGCGTGTATGACTTCGCTTTTCTTTCCAATTTCCAGTCCATTTGCATTCACTGTTTGGGTAATGCGTGTATCATTATTACCGCCGCTGCCTCCGACCCGGCGTGCGCGGGGTACGATTCTTTATTCTTTTTGCCCTCAATTTCCGATCCACTTCTTGAATCCGCGAACTCCGAGGCGAGGGCGGAATCGTAAGCAGGTCAGGTTGGTTTGAAAGAGATAGGGACGGAGGAAAAGTCGGGTTGGGTTGGCGGGAAGTCGGGGTGAAGTCGGGTTACTTTGGGGGGGTCGGGTTGAGTCGTAGAGAGGTGAAGTCGGGTCAGATCGGGTCCGGAGAAGGTTTGAGTAGGTAAAGTCGGGCCAGGTTTAGTTTTGACGTTTGGGAGGAGTCGGGGTGAAGTCGGGTTACTTTGGGGGGGGGTCGGGTTGGGTCGTAGAGAGGTGAAGTCGGGTCAGATCGGGTTCGGAAAAGGTTTGAGTTGGTAAAGTCGGGTCAGGATTGGTTGTTACCTCTGAGGGAAGTCGGGGTCAAATCGGGTTACGTCGGGGGTCAGGTTGGGTCGAAGAGAGATGAGGTCGGGTTAGATTAAGGTCAGGGAAAGTCAAGGAAGGTAAAGTCGGGGTCGGGTGAGGTCGAATCAGCTGGAAAAGGATAAAAGTCTGGTGATATTGAATAAGTAAGATCAGATGGGGTGACGAAGCGACTAGGAGGGGTGGCATCGGGTTGAATCGAGGTCGTAGCAACATTGAAAAAGGGGAAGGGAGAGAGGAGGTAAAACGACGTCCCATCCACTACCACCCCTTTCCCCTCCCCCCCCTCCCCCCACCCACCAACCAAAGCAGGGACACGACTGAGGCAAATCTAACGTTACCCTCATTTCCTTAACTCAGTCCAAATATTGCCTCAGAGCCGTTGTGTTGACCCTGGCCGGGGCTGTGTTAGCTCTCCACACCATCTGACGCTAAGAGCAGAACTACGATAAATCCTAGCCGTCCTCCTCCTCCTCCTCCTCCTCCTCTTCCTCATCCTCTTCCTCGTCCTCCTCCTCCTCCGCATGGCTTAAAAGTCTTATTGATCCTCGTGTTGCTTTTGTGTTGTGTTGTGTTGTGTGTGTGTGTGTGTGTATACCGTCATGTGTGTCTGTGTGTGTGTGTGTGTGTGTGTGTGTGTGTGTGTGTGTGTGTGTGTGTTTTCCATACAATTTATCACGTTTTCCTTTATTTTTCCTCTTCTATTCACAATTCTTTCTCCTTTCTTTTCGTCTCCTACTCACATGAATGGAATATGTAGAGAGAGTGAGTGATAGAGTGAGAGAGAGATAGAGAGAGAGAGAGAGAGAGAGAGAGAGAGAGAGAGAGAGAGAGAGAGAGAGAGAATGCATTTTCTGATCCGAGGCTAATGAATATATCATGGAACATTTGAATATGAAGCAAGGCGCCTGGATGAGAGATTGCGACTGTTTTATGTGAGCGGGGGAGAACGGCGGAGGGGGGGGGGGAGCACAGGGCGTACGTCTGCACAGGTTGAGAGATGGAGAGAGGGATAGAGAGAGGGAGAGAAGGAGAGGGAGAAGGAGTGAGAGAAGGAGAGAGGGAAAGAGAGAGAGAAGGAGAGAGAGAAGAAGGAGAGAGAAAACGGGAGAGTGAGAGAAAGAGAGAGAGAAGGAGAGAGAGAGAGAGAGAGAGAGAGAGAGAGAGAGAGAGAGAGAGAGAGAGAGAGAGAGAGAGAGAGAGAGAGAGAGAGAGAGAGAGAGTATGTATGGTTGTATGGAATGTATGGTTGTGTGAGTATGATAGATAACGATATATATTAATGGACTGATAGATAGATACAAAGATAGATTGAATGTAAAGAACGTTTGATAGGTAAAAAGATATATTGATGGATAGATAGATAGACAGAAAATTCAGATGAAATAGAAAGAACATTTAAGTCTTTTCCAGTGATATATAGCGAAAGAAAACACGAAAGAGATTACTTAAACAAAAACACACACTCTCTCATACGCACTGAAATCATTAAAACGTAAAACAAACAAACTCCGTCATATTCTTTCCTCAAACATTTTACTTTCCAACATCTCTCTCTCATAAACAAACCCCAGTGATAGAATACAACAGATTAACAAAACCAATACAAAAAATCACCGACGCTTTCGAATCCTTAAACGTAAAACAACTCAAAACACAAGCATATTATAATTTTCTCAAACATTATACTTTCCAACATCTCTCTAATATACAAACCCTAGTGAGACAATTAAACCGATTAACAAAACCAATACAAAACTTACTCTTTCAAATCCTTTAACGTAAAACAACTCAAAACACAAGCATATTATAATTTTCTCAAACATTATACGTTCCAACATCTCTCTCTCATATACAAAGCCTAGTGATAGAATACAACAGATTAGCAAAACCAATACAAAAAACTCTCTCTTTTTCAAATCTTTAAACGTAAAACAACACAAAACACAAGCATATTATAATTTCCTCTAACCTTATACTCTCTGACATGTTATCTTTCTCTTACACAACGTAAGTGATACAATAAAACAGATTAACAAAACAAAGACTAAAATACTCACTCTTGCGCTTCCATATCCTTAAGAACACCCCACGTCTCCCCTTCCTCGCCCGCGTGAACAAATAGTAAACAAACGCGATTAATGGACTCATCTCGCGTATTGTCCAGATGCAAAGAGACGGGGGTTGTTTTTCCTCTTCTCCCTCTCTCGTAGGTAGCAATGCGGGGCGCGAGGGACGGAGAGATCAGGATACTTTGAGTGCATCGCTTCTGTGTGTAAATTGCTTGTATACCTGTTCTGCAATACACGCTTGTTGTCTCTTAACTAGTGTCACCACCTCATCTTACCTTAAACCTTGCCTGCCTCACTTTCACTTTCAGCTTGCAGCTCCTTACGTCATCTTAATTAATTTACCTCCTTTCCTTACCTTTTCTTACCTTACCTTTGCTTTCCTTACCTTTCGTTTCCTCTCCTTAATTTTCTTTCCTTACCTCATTTTTTGCTTTTCCGCTTTTCACTCGGCCTTACCTTACCTTATCTTACCTTATCTTACCTTACCTTAACTTACCTTACCTTAGCTTTCCTTACCTTACCTTACCTTACCTTACCTTACCTTACTTTACTTTACTTATAAATAGAAGGTGAATGGGCAAAAAGAAGTAGAGGAACAAAATATAGATACAAAAGAGGAGACGAGAAAAGAAATAGAAGAAAAAAATAAATTGTAATGAAAGAGAAAAGCGAGAAAAAGAAACCGAAGAAGAAGTAGAGGAACAAAAAATAGATATAAAAGAACACTGAAAAAAATCGAAAAAAATAAAACGAACAAAAAAATAAATATAATAGAGAAAAGCGAGAAAAATGGAATCGAGGCAGAAGAAGAGGAGAAAAATTGAAGTGCGGGAGAAGAGAAAACCGCAGCGACAGCCCGACATTGATTTTGATTCTCCTCTCCGTTCGGCTTTTGTCGGGGCCCGGCGAGGCGCATTGTGGCTCCGCTGATTCAAACCCACTCGTGAAATCGCGTCATTTCGCCGCGAGTTTTCCGCCGCAGAGAGTTCCTGATAACATCCCGACGCCACGCTGTCCATTTACGGTGACCTGACCTCGGGCTGACTGACTGGCGGACTGACTGACTGCATAAATGACTGACTGACAGACTGACGGACCTCTCTGAATGACTGCCTGTCGGATAAAATTAAATGATTGACCGTCTGAATGGCTGGCTAACGGACTGGGTGATTGACTGGCTAACTGAATGAATAAATGAATGAATGGCTCTCTCTCTGACTGGTTGAGGGATCTTTATGGGTGACTGGCTGACTGACTGACTGACTGGGTGGCTGGCTGGCTGACTGAGTGACTGACCGATTGAATGATTGTTTGATTTAATGGCTTACTGATTTACTGACTAACTGAATGGCTGACTGACTGACTGACTGGGTAATTGACTACTGACTGCTGAACTTAATAGAAATCTGATTAACTGACTTAGTAGGTGACTGACTATCTGACTGAAGGAATTAATGGCTTACTATATCTACCTCTATTTATCTATCTATCTATCTCTGTTTCTAGATATTCCCGACCATCAAAAGAAATATGTAACGCATCCTCCAGCCCTGACACGCTTTGTTAATTACGCGGTCTCTTCATGCGCACCTTTTTTCGCGTGTTAACCCGCTGGCAAGCTCGACGTGTTTCCGATTGGTTGTCTTGTTAGTCCGAGGCCCCGCGTGGCGAGGAACAAAGGCCGCGACATTCCGAGTGTATGGAGGTAATGCTTGGGGGACTTTCAGGTCAGGCTAGCTCTGACGTTTCCGCCTCTCACATCAAATATTCCCAGAGTACGAAAAGGAGGTTAGTCGGGCTCTCGTGAGTGCCGATTCGCGTTCATGGTGTAGAAGATCTGTTATCATTGCACTTTCCTTTCACTCTGCAATCCTTCAATTCACTTTCCTGTTATACTCTGAAATCCTTCAATACACTTTCTTGTTAACTTGCAGTCCTTCAATACACTTTCCTTTCACTCTGCAATCCATCAATTCACTTTTCTGTTATACTCTGAAATCCTTCAATACACTTTCTTGTTAACTTGCACTCCTTCAATACACTTTCCTATCACCTCGCAGTCCTTGAATACACTTTTTTAACTGCCACCAGGGTCATACAGCTCCCCATGGAAATGCCCACAACTATGAAAGCCTCGTTATTGTATTGGAAAATAATAAAGAAAACTGGCAAGACCTTTTGATTTTATTCTGTTTTCTGCACCACATATTATATAGTCAAGAAGTTGTTGTTGTTTTTTTTTTTGTTTTTTTCTCGATATTCTGCATTCTTACTCCCCTCAATAGACTACAAGGAAACGGGTGAATTCTGAGCACATTTTCAATCTACCGTGAATGCCAGGAGGAGATGAGTTACAGGAAAGGACTGAAAGCGAGCGACTACAACCAACCACACACACACACACACACACACACACACACACACACACACACACACACGGCACCACCACAACAACCAGAGCAACACACAAAACAAGCAGAAAATAAGTTACACGTGTGCACTGTCGCGGAACCAGAGACTGCAACACATGGCAACACACAAATCACACACCCGGCAACACACACCAAAAAACACGCAATACAAGCAACACAAGAACACTGTCAGAAAAGCAGGGACTTCAATACACGGGGTAACACAGACATCAACAACATGAACCGACAAAACACACACACAAACACAAGACAACCGGCAACACACACACACACACACACACACACACACACACACACACACACACACACAGAAGTAAGAACGTAGATAAAGGAGAGGCAAAGAGGAAATCGAAGGAGGAGGAGGAGGAGAAGGAAGAGGATGGAGTAAGAGAGGAGAGCTGAGAGGAAGAGGAGGAGGAGGAGGAGGAGGAGGAAGAGCAAAAAGAACAAGAACAAGACCAATAACAAGAACAAGATTTAAGAAGAAAACGAGGAGGAAGAGGAGGAGAGCGTGAAAAGGAAGAAGCTGGAAAAAAAAAACGTAAAAGAAAGACAAAGAGGAGGAGGATTAAGAAAAAGGGGACTTAAAGAGGATGAGAACTGAGTAAGAAGAGGAGCTTGAAGAAAACGGAGAACGGGAGGCAGAGACCGAGGAAGACCGAAGCGGAGGAGGGGCGAAGGAGATGGAGACTCGGGGAGGGCGGGAAAGAGAAGGAGGAGGAGGAGGAGGGTAGGAGGGCTGGAGAGAAAACAAAACAGAACTGTAAATCGTGCTGAGGAACCAACGAGCAGATACAAGCGGCGGCGAACGTCCCAACCCGCCCTGAAATTATGGTCCAAACTGGGTTGTCAGAATGGCGAATCCTAGCAAGCTCTCGGAGGGAAAGAGAGGGAGGAGGAGGAGGAGGAGGAGGAGGAGGAGGAGGAGGGCGAAGAATGATAGTATTGAAGAGGAGGCGAGGAAAGAGGAGGAGGAGCAAAAGGAGGGAAAGCAGGAGAAAAATGGGCAATATAAATAATGAAAAGATGGAACAGAAAAATATGGAGGATTAGGAAGAGAGAGGATCGTAAATGAAAGAGAAGGAAGAATAGGATGGAATAGGAGGAGGAGGAGGAAAAAGATGAGCAGAAGACGAACAAGGAAGAAGGAAAGAAAGAAGGAGAGAAGTTGAAGAAGAGCAGATTGATGAATAGTGAAGGAAGAGGAGGGAGGAGGAGGAGGAGGAAGAAGGAGAGCAAAAAAGAGGAAGGAACAATAGACTTTAAATAAGGAAGGAAAAAGAAAGAAAGAAAGGAGATGAAAAAGACAGAAACGAAGGAAAGAAATAGAAAGGAAGAAAGATAAATGAATAAATGAAGGAAGTAAGGAAAGACGGGAATGAGGAACGAAGGAAGAAAGGAGGGAATGCAGGCAGGAGTGAAGGAAGGCGGAATAGCGTAGTTTACCCCAGACCACATCCTCCTCGGAGCCTCCTTGGACGCGGCTACCTGTTTGTTTATTGAGATGAGTCTTGCAGTGTGTGTGTGTGTGTGTGTGTGTGTGTGTGTGTGTGTGTGTGTGTTCACGGATAGTTGGGCCTCACTCAGATTTTCATTTATATTTTGTTTTTATTTACTAAGAACTACGATTAAAAACAATGATAAATAAATCTTACACTGAAATCTTTTGTATAGTAACGTTTCTTTCTTTTCCTTTGCTAACAATCTCAAGCAATTAAAAAAACACACACAAAAACAAACACAATAGCTCAGTTTGATACCTTTCTCTCGCTCATTATGATTTCCCTTAAACATAAAACAATAAAAAAAGCAATCTTATAAGAAATCGTTGAATCAGTAAACATCATCACTCTTGTATCATTCAAACACACACACACACACATACACACACACACACACACACACACACACACACACAAACACACACACACACACACACACACACACACACACACACACAGACAACAACCCTTCCCTTCCCAACGCTTTCGAATATTCCGACCTCTCTAACTTGTGTCCACGCGAATATTGTATGTAGCCCTGCAAACTTTTGTGAATAATATTACCCGCCCGTACACCCCTAATAAACACACACGCACGCCATTTTCTATACTGTTTCCAGGCGGCGGCGGGTAATTAAAACAGCACTAACCAGCGTTTGCGGACCAGCCAGGTGAACTCTACCGGGCAGCTCCATTTTTTCGCGCCATAAATAGGCAATAATGAACTAACTTTGAATGTATATCTTTTTTGTTGCAGTTTACGTGTGTCACTGCTTTGGTTTTACATATTTTGCATAGGAAGGATATGAATAAATGAAGTAAGACAAGAAAGTAATAATGAAAGAAGGAAGGAGAGGAGAAAAAGGAAGGGAAGAAAAGGGGAAAGAAATGCAAGAAGGAAGAAAAAGAAAGAGAATGAAATAAAGAAAGGAATGCAAGAGGAAGAACAAAGGAAGGAAGAAAGAAGGAAGGAGAGGAGAAAAAAGGAAGGGAAGAAAAGAGGAAAGAAATGCAAGAAGGAAGAAAAAGAAAGAGAATGAAATAAAGAAAGGAAGGCAAGAAGGAAGGAAAGAGGAAGATCAATGGAAGGAAGGAGTGAAGGAACGTGGCATAAGAAAATAAGCTGGTAGACAGGTAGACAGAGAGACGGGCAGGTATACATAGAGACAATTAAGCAAGCAGGTAGATATGGGGACAGGTAGAAAGGAAGGTAGGTAGAAGTACAGACAGACAACAAATCAGACAGGCCCGTAGGTAAATAGGTTGGCAGGCATTCAGACAGCGTTACAAAAAGACAAATTTGCAGATATGACACCTCTCCTCCCGAAACTGACCTATCTTTCGGCCACCTCTTTTGATTATTTTTAGGAGTAGGGAGTAGCGGGCTTTTTTTTATTATTGTTTCCTTTTTTTGTGCCCTTGAGCTGTCTCCTTCGTTGTAAAATAATAATAATAATAAAGAAAATAGGTGTTAGATTTACCTGTATGGAAATTGATTGCCTGAAAATTAGTAGTCAGGGTAACACGCAAAGGCAATAAACTGTTAATGACCTTCTAATACCTTTCAAAATAGTCTAAACAAATCACCTTCGTCTTATTCAACAGTAAAGACTATACGTAACGCTAACATGCTATCCCGTGAACCTCAAACTCCACCTTCCGATCCTAAGTCCGCATTCTTATCAAAACATACCAGTCTCACATTACAACTGTTTCTCAAGGCCACATAATTGATTAGCCAAGTTTTCATGCGTGTTTTTCCCCTTCAAGACGCAGAGGGTGTGTAAACCTAGAACCTCAAATTCCACCTTCCGATCCTGGGTCCATATTCTCAAAACCTATCAGTCTCCAATTACAGCTGCTTCCCAAGGCCACATAATAGATTAGCCAAGTTTCCATAAGTGTTTTTCCCCTTCAAGACGCAGAGGGAGTGTCAACCCATCACAAGCATCACGGAACAGCTCATGGAAATTCCCGACGACTTCCACGCGAGGTTTTTCTGACAGGAGTACAGAGGCTCCGATGCGCTTGGGAATCCGGGTCGTGTATTGCGGAGCGAGAATATGTTTGGTGCACCGTCATTGGAAAGCGAGGCACATGTTTTCCTTGTCCCCAGAGACGCAGAGAGACAGGGCCGGCTGGTTTGATATCTGATTGGATCCTGGAGTTCCGTCTTGGTTGGTTTTGGTTAGGTTGCTTTGTACCTGGTGTTTTCCTCCTTCTCATTCTCCTCCTCTTCCTCCTCCTTTTCCTCCTCCTCCTCCTCCTCCTCCTCTTCATTTTCTTCTTCTAGTGGACATTCCTCTCTTGGTGGTCTTTATTTGCCTCCTCCTCCTCCTCCTCTTCATTTTTTTCTTCTGGTGGACATTCTTCTCTTCGTGTTCTTCTTTTGCTTCCTTCTTTATCTTCTTTCTTGTATCTGGTGTTTTCCTCCTCCTCCTCCTCCTCCTCCTCTTCATTTTCTTCTTCTGGTGGACATTCTTCTCTTTGTGTTCCTCCTTTGTTTCCTCTTTTATCATTTTCTCCTCTTGTCTTCTTCCTTTCCTTCCCTCTTCTCCATCCTCCTCCTCTTTTCCTTCTGGTTAATATTTTCCTTTGCCTTCTTGCTTTTCTTTTCTTTGTTTTCTCTTCCTCCTTCTTCTTATTCTCCTCTATTTCTTCCTTTTTCTCTCTCTTCCTCCTCCTCTTTCTCCGTCTGTCTCCTTTCTTCCTCTTTGTTTTCTTCATGGACATTCTTTTATTTATGTTCTTCCTCCTCCTCCTCTTTTTCTCCTCTCTGTCTTATTGCTCTCCTTGTCTTCTCGCTGTTTCTTTATTCTCCTTCTTCCTCCTCTTTCTCCGTCTCCTCTTTGTTTTCTTCATGGACATTCTTTTCTTTATTATCTTCCTCCTCTTTGTCTTATTGCTCTTCTCCTTTTCTTCTCGCTTTTCTCATTTTCATACGCTCTTCTCGTCCATTCCTTCTTCATTCTCCCTCCTCCTCCCCCTTCTTCTTCTCCTCCGTCTGTCTCGCCCCGCCTCGCCTCGCCTCGCTTCCTCTCCGTCAGTAAAGCGTTTGACATGTTTGCGTTTTGAAGCGTGGCTGGACAGTGTTGCCGCATACGTGAATCTTTATTGTCTAGCGTGGAAAGAGATACGGGAAAAATACACGTTGTTTCCCTGGTCACTGGTTCGCTGGGAAGTTTTTTTTTTTTTTTTGTTTGTTTGTTTTGTTTTGTGTTTTCTTTTATCTTTTTATTATTGTTGGTGTTTTGTTTTTGTTGGAGCTGTGTTTGTGTGGTGCTGGGGACGGGTAGTGGTGTGTGTGTGTGTGTGTGTGTGTGTGTGTGTGTGACTTACCTTTACGTGTTCTAATTGATTGATTCGACGGTTGGATGGACAGGTGAGAGAGAGAGAGAGAGAGAGAGAGAGAGAGAGAGAACTGAACGTATAGAAAAACGATGGAAGCGGTGAATGTATGTATGTATGACGTATTCGTAACACACACACACACACACACACACACACACACACACACACACACATACACAGAGGAGCGGTCAGCAACAGTGGCCTCGAGCTAGTGGTGGTGGTGGTGGATGAGTTGGACGAGGAAGAGGAGGAGGAGGAGGAGGAGGAGGAAGAGGAGGAGGAGGAGGAGGAGGAGTAGTAGGAGTAGGAGGAGGATATGCAGAATTTTTCGTAGGCAGAGGACCGCTGGACACCACAGAAACAAGTTAGAACAACAAATCAAACTGTAAACTATTGAAACCCACCTCACGCACACACACACACACACACACACACACACACACACATGGGTAACTTCACATCGCTCGAAGGCAACCGTCATGAGCAGACAGAAACGACAGGAAAAGGGGGGGGAGAGAGAGGAGAAGGAGGGGAAAGGGGGGAGGAGGAGGTCGGGGGATAGGAGGGTGAGGAGAGGAGGAGGAGGAGTGATATTGTCTGTCAGAAGAAGGAAAGAAAGAGTTGAGGAGGAGGAGGTTTAAGGGTGTGAGTGATTCTGCCTCTCACTAAAAAGGGGTGATGATTAGGGAGGGGGTTAGAAGGGTTAGTGGGTGAATGTGTCAAAAAGGGAGAACAAGGGAGGTGCAGGCTCAGGAAAAGGTAAGGGGGAGGGTTAGAGGGGGATAGGGAGTTGAGAAAGGGGGTTAGTTAGTATTTGTGTTATCGTCGGCAAAGAAAAACACAACTAACTTCACCATCAACACCAAACATGGAAATTCTTCGCTAAAACCATCGGGTGTTTATTGACTTGACGTTGGGTGAGGTGCTTATATGCGTGCGTGTGTGTGTGTGTGTGGGGTGTGTGTGGGGTGGGGGGGGGGAGTTTGTGTGTGTATGTGTGCGAGGGGAGATGTGTGCATATGATAGTGACAGCTCGTATTGCACTGTATCTACTACGTCCATGTGTGTGTGTGTGTGTGTGTGTGTGTGTGTGTGTGTTAGTTTTCTCTGTCACGTGTCACTTATAGCCGGCGAAAATACTCTTACTCCACCTTTCTTTGTGTATTTCGCTCTATAATGGAAAACACACATTGGATAACTTCTTGACATTAAGCTCAGTACCACAAAGAAGCAACGATTTCGATACACTTAAAATATAACCTATCGCATTTCCCATTCTGCATACGGACCCACAATAGAAGAAACGCTCAATATAGTCCTTTGGTTTTCATGACGGAATTGACTTCTTTAGCATTCAAGGCGTCAGGGCAACGAGTAAACTGTCTTTGTGCGTTTAAAAGTCCCCCAGTAAACTGTTTTAGCTAAATAATTGATTGAGATACGATAATCCCAAGTCTTTTTTTGCAGGATTACCCTCTCCGTGCGTTAATCCGGTTCCCACTTCACATATACAGCGTCAAGGCAAGGTATGAACGGTCTCGCTGTATTTAAAAGTCCCTCAGTAAACAGTTCGCTCTAAATTACTGATTGAGAAACGCTAATCCCAAGACACCTCTCCCGCATTTCCCTCTCCGTTAGTTGACCCAGTTCCCACTTCACATATATAGCGTCAAGGCAAGGTATGAACAGTCTTCCTACATTTAAAAGTCCCCCAGTAAACAGTTCGCTCTAAATTGCTGATTGAGAAACGCTAATCCCAAGACACTTTTCCCGCATTTTCTTCTCCGTCCGTTGATCCGCCTCCCACTTCGCTGTTTTCATGGTTATTGGCTTATTATCTTGAGTGCTCGCTCCATTGACTCCTGAAACGCTTGCACCGACTCTGGCTGGTAATGGTCCCTGCTTGCGTGGCTTTCAATGCGTGGAGTTGCGCTTGAGTTTTGCATCGAGTTATTATTAGCGAGTCAATATATCCCGTTGGGCTTCCGTTTTGTTGGCTGTTCGATTATTCTTACTTCCATATCGAGTCTTTATTCTTTGGTGCTCAGTTTTGTTGGCTATTCGATTATTTTTACTTCCATATCGAGTCTTTATTCTTTGGTGCTCAGTTTTGTTGGCTATTCGGTTATTCTTACTTCCATATCCAGTCTATTTTGTTGAGGCCGTATCCTTTTGATGCTTCAGTTTTGGTGCTCATTCGATTACACTTCAAGATCCGGAACTGACCTCTCTTTTGGCATCTCGTTCCCTTTTTTCTTTTTCCGGAGCAGAGTTAAGCGGGTTTTCTTGTTCCTGTTTTTTTTTGTTTTTTTGTTTTTTTGTTGTTGTTTTTCTGTCCTTTGAGCTGCCTTGCCTTCCTTGCTGTAAAAAAAAAAAAAAACGGTATTACATTCGGGTCCTGTTCACCTCTCGTCTCGTGTTGTCTGTTCCCTTTGATGAGTGAATGTCAAGTGTTTTCTACCCCGTGTTGTGTTCCTCTTATCCTGTCGTCTCATAAACACTTGCATCACTCAACGCGTCATTCCTTTATCCTGCCACTTGTCATCCCTCTTGAAGATTACGCAGCCAAGTTCTTGAGACCATATGTTTGTCTCTCACACCTTCCCACACAAACACACCCACACACCCACACACACATATACACACCCACACACACACACACCCTCACGCGCACACAGATAGAAGAGTTGACTACTTGAATACAAGCTACCACATAAGAGTGTGTGCGTGAAATATAAGTTTTTGAAAGGTATACGTGATATTAGTATAGATGGGACAACCCTTGGCGCACAATCTTTTTCTTGGGTACTTCTAATATTTCAATACGATCAGGTAGATACACTTACTTACACCCTCTTCATTTTACCTGTCACTTATGTTAGTACCACCACCACCACCACCTCTTCCACCACCTTAGTCACCATAAATGCAATGCGTTCAAGCTAGAAATCGAGCAAATAGGGTACTGGATTTATTTCAAGGAGCGTAAGCAACAGAAGCGCCGAAGTCTTCCTCAAACTGTATTTAGCATTAGTTAGACCTCATCTTGACTATGCGGTTCAGTTCTGGTCACCTTACTATAGAATGGATATCAAAATGTTAGAATCGGTGCAGAGGAGGATGACTAAGATGATTCAGGGGTTGAGAAACTTGCCATACGAGGAAAGACTCAAACAGTTAAATTTGCATTCTCTAGAAAGGCGAAGGGTGCGTGGAGACATGATCGAGGTTTATAAATGGATGAAGGGCCTTAATAAGGGAGACATTCATAAGGTTTTGTCGGTAAGAGAGCCGGGTAGGACACGAGGTAATGGGTTTAAACTGGATAAATTCAGATTCAACAGGGACATAGGCAAAACTTGGTTTACAAACAGGGTAGTGGATGAGTGGAATAGGCTTAGCAGTCGTGTGGTGAGTGCCAATACAATTGTCACATTCAAAAATAGATTAGATAAATTCATGGACAGCGATATTAGGTGGTGGGATTAGATACACGGGAGCTACACGGGAGCTTAGGCTCAGAGGAGCTGCCTCGTACAGGCCTACCGGGCTCTTGCAGACTCCTATGTTCTTATGTTCTTAATACCATAATCACCACCACTGTCACTCTAAGCAGTGCAACCACCACCACCACCACCCTCACCATACACAAGAACACACCATTAAACTAGAAAAAGGTGAACACAACAAGATTACCTCAAATGCACCCAAAATATACCCATGAAAAAAATTATTCAACTCGAGCTAATAAGTTAAGATCATGTATCATTACCCGCGGCACCGACTTATTAAGAAAAAAAAAAACATTGAACAGAACAATGATGTTGATGAAAAGGCCAATATCACAAGCAACAACAAGGTCTTCTTGAGCATGCTTAAAAGGATCAGTACTCTCTAATGACACATAATTAGGAAGTTAATTAGGGTCTCTTTCTTACATATTGTGCGATAGCCAAAACAAGAGAAAGACAGAAATAAAGTAAGAATAGAAAAACAAGGCCAAGACACTAAGACAAAACATTAAAACACTAATACAAGACAGCAAAAACAAGATAACCTCAACAACACATTAAAGCAAGACAAACACTAAATCAAAACACTAAATGAAAAAAAAGATAAAAAATACCTAAACACTGAAACAAGACATTATAACAAGACTGAAACAGGACAAAATAAAACAGAAAATAAACACTGCAAAACTGATCCAAACCTCAATAAAACAACGAAGAATACAAGACATTAAAAACAACAAACCAACTCACTAAAACAAGACAACAACTCACTTCAAAACACACAAACTCTCACACACACACCGCCACAAAGAGAGAGAACAGGGAACAGAGAATTAGACCCAGAAGACCCAAGCAGACCCAACAGGACCCTCTCAAACGTACCCCAAAGTTAAGGAAAAGAATGGATCGGTACCAGAGACAGTAAGCAAGTTAAAGCCTCATTCTCACCATCACCATCATCACAACCACCATCTTCAACTCCTCATCACGTTCTGCAACACAAGTCCAAGTCTTTCCCCTCCCCCCTTCCCCCCTCTACGTCCCTCGTCTTCCCGTCCTCTCCCCGACACGCTTCCCCCACATTTCCAGCCTCTGTAAGCAAACCTCCGTTGCAAACCCAATTGGAGACGCCGGAACTCGCACCCAAGATACCCCCCCGTACCCACACCCATTCTCCCTCCATTCTCCTTAGCACAGTAACCCGAAGTACACATATTTAAACGGCTCTTTCGCCTCCAGCAACCTCAATGCTCTTTCGTTTACACATCGCTCGTTTATTATTCTCCTTCCCTCACTCCTTCCCATACCACCATCACCCTTGTTTGCCTCTGTCTGTCCCTTTAGTACCCATACCCAAAACCAAGCCTGTTGTCGTCACCCTCAATCCTTTACCCACCCATTCCTGGCGCCCCATTATCCCAGAGAGCCGAAGTACACCCTTGATATGTGTCTTCTTCCCTCGGTAACACCCATACACATTACCCAAGCCAGCTGTTCACACCCTCATCTCTTCCCATTTCCAGCTTCCCCATCACCCTAGAAAGCCTAAGTACCCCTTTAAACGTCTCTTCCCATCCCATTAGCACTCATTCCTAATACCCAAGCCAGCTGTTCACACCCTCATCCCTTCCCCCACAAAATTCCCAGCTTCCCCATCACCCTAGAAAACATAAGTACCCCTTTAAACGTCTCTTCCCATCCCATTAGCACCCATACTCAAGCCATTTGTCGACACCCTCACTCCATTTCATCCCCTTCCCTATCACCTTATAAACAAACCCTACTCCCGTTCACCCCAAGTAGCTTCCCCTTCTCACCCATCCACCTCTTCCTATCACCTTGTAAACACTCCCTACCCATCCCCATCACCAAAGCCAGCCACTAACACCGTCACGCCTTCCCTCCCTCCCTCAGCGCCTAGATATCAGTGGAGGACACCCGCAGATGTCCCCTTGGAGGCTCATTGTGTCTTGGATTAGGTCGTCTTTGGGGAGATGAAGGGAAGGAGGGAGAGGAAGAGGAGGAGGAGGGAGGGAAATTGAGAGTTAATTACGTGTATAGTACGTGATAATGTGTATATGACAAGACAGGTTTTTTACGTGTCATAGAATCGAGTTGCTATTATTCTTTCTAGAGTATTAATTAGAAGCTTATTTTTAAGATTTTTTATTAATGAATTTTCCTTTATTCTGAATTATTTTGTTGCCCTCTAAGATGGTGGCTGGTTCCTTTACTAAAAATAAAAGGAAAAAAAGGAAGAGGAAGAAAGAAGAATGAGGACAAGTACTAGCAAAGAAAGGTGTTAGTATTAATAATGACGTTTTTTTTCTTCTTTTTAATAGGGTATAAATAGAGTGGTGTTATGTCTCCCAGCGGTAATTATAAGCTGTCCCCATTGTGTTCATTACTGTCTCGAGGATTAGTGGTCATTAGAGGATGAAGGGAGGAAGGCGGAGTGAGGGAAAGAGGATGAGGGCTCGTAAGGATGATAATTAGGTGCGAAGGAAAGTTGTATGATTTTTATTAATGTGTGTTCTCATTGGAATTTATTGTGTTATTGCTATCATCGTTTTTCTGATACTGGGTTTTTGTTGTGGTTAGATTTAATGGTGTTATGCAGATGAAATGGAAGGGAAGGGAATGGAAAAGAAAGGATTGAAAGGGAAGGGAAGGGAAGGGAAGAGATAATATATGATGAAAAGGGAAGAAAAAGGAAAGGAAATGTCGACAATTCAAGGGAAGGAAAGCTAAATGGAGATAAAAGAAGGGAAGGAAAGAGAAATGGAGATAAAAGAAGGGAATTAAAGAGAAATGGAGATAAGAGAAGGGAATTAAAGAGAAATGGAGATAAGAGAAGGGAAGGAAAGAGAAATGGAGATAAAAGAAGGGAAGGAAAGAGAAATGGAGATAAAAGAAGAGAAGAAAAGAGAAATGGAGATGAAAGAAGAGAAGAAAAGAGAAATGGAGATAAAAGAAGGGAAGAAAAGAGAAATGGAGATAAAAGAAGGGAAGAAAAGAGAAATGGAGATAAGAGAAGGGAAGAAAAGAGAAATGGAGATAAAAGAAGGGAAGAAAAGAGAAATGGAGATAAAAGAAGGGAAGAAAAGAGAAATGGAGATAAGAAGGAAGAAAAGAAATGGAGATAAAAGAAGGGAAGAAAAGAGAATGGAGATAAAGAAGGAAGAAAAGAGAAATGGAGATAAAAGAAGGAAGAAAAGAAAATGGAGATAAAAGAAGGAAGAAAAGAAATGGAGATAAAAGAAGGGAAAAGAGAAATGGAGATAAAAGAAGAGAAGAAAAGAGAAATGGAGATAAAAGAAGAGAAGAAAAGAGAAATGGAGATAAAAGAAGGGAAGAAAAGAGAAATGGAGATAAAAGAAGAGAAGAAAAGAGAAATGGAGATAAAAGAAGAGAAGAAAAGAGAAATGGAGATAAAAGAAGAGAAGAAAAGAGAAATGGAGATAAAAGAAGGGAAGGAAAGAGAAATGGAGATAAAAGAAGAGAAGGAAAGAGAAATGGAGATAAAAGAAGGGAAGAAAAGAGAAATGGAGATAAAAGAAGGGAAGAAAAGAGAAATGGAGATAAAAGAAGAGAAGAAAAGAGAAATGGAGATAAAAGAAGGGAAGGAAAGAGAAATGGAGATAAAAGAAGGGAAGAAAAGAGAAATGGAGATAAAAGAAGGGAAGAAAAGAGAAATGGAGATAAAAGAAGAGAAGAAAAGAGAAATGGAGATAAGAGAAGGGAAGAAAAGAGAAATGAAGATAAGAGAAGGGAAGAAAAGAGAAATGGAGATAAGAGAAGGGAAGAAAAGAGAAATGGAGATAAAAGAAGAGAAATGGAGATAAAAGAAGGGAAGAAAAGAGAAATGGAGATAAAAGAAGAGAAGAGAAATGGAGATAAAAGAAGGGAAGAAAAGAGAAATGGAGATAAAAGATGGGAAGAAAAGAGAAATGGAGATAAAAGAAGAGAAGAAAAGAGAAATGGAGATAAAAGAAGGGAAGAAAAGAGAAATGGAGATAAGAGAAGGGAAGAAAAAAGAAATGGAGATAAAAGAAGGGAAGAAAAGAGAAATGGAGATAAAAGAAGGGAAGAAAAGAGAAATGGAGATAAGAAAAGGGAAGGAAAGAGAAATGGAGATAAGAGAAGGAAAGAAAAGAGAACTGGAGTTAAAAGAAAGAAAGAAAAGAGAAATGGAGATAAAAGAAGGGAAGGAAAGAGAAATGGAGATAAAAGAAGGGAAGAAAAGAGAAATGGAGATAAAAGAAGGGAAGAAAAGAGAAATGGAGATAAAAGAAGGGAAGAAAAGAGAAATGGAGATAAGAAAAGGGAAGGAAAGAGAAATGGAGATAAAAGAAGGGAAGAAAAGAGAAATGGAGATAAGAAAAGGGAAGGAAAGAGAAATGGAGATAAGAGAAGGGAAGAAAAGGAATGTGAAGGAAAAGCAAGGCAAGGCAAATAAGGGAAAATAATAAAGGGAAAACGAAAAGAGGGAAGAGAATCAAGAGAAGGAAAGAGATAGGAAAATAAGAGAAAGGGAAGGATACGAAAATCAAAAGACAGGCAGCATGCATGGGAGGATAGGGAAGGGAAGGGAGGAGAAAGGGGAACAGGTGGAGAACCAAACGAATCGGATACAACCAAAGCCTGCGTGAATGGGCGGGAACAACAACAACAGCAACACGCTCAAGGGCAAGGTGAAGGGCGGGAGCAAGGCAAGTCAAGGCGGATCAAGGCAGCTAGGGCAAGGTTAAAGGGCTATTACACTGGGCAAATTTTCCGTGGATCCTCATTCAAACCACGATTTCCGCTAGCGTGGTTCTCAATTGTTTGTTGTTATTGCTGATGATGATGATGGTGAGTAATACCGTCGTCCTTTGGTGAAATCTACCGTAGCTTTGGAAGATCGTGGACACGTCAGAAAACCACGGAAATATGAGAACCACGCCAGCGGAAATCGTGGTTTGACTGAAGATCCACGGAAAATTTGCCCAGTGTAATAGCCCCTTAAGACTACCCACATGCTGCCCTGAAGACCACATATCAGCCCTGACTCTAGCGAAACTCTCTCAGGAGGATCAAGTGAAGCTCCGGGGAATAGCATGAGCAAAACGTGTATCCAGTGTAATAGCCCCTTAAGAAATTTGCCCAGTGTAATAGCCCCTTTAGGCAAGCACGCACGCACACAGGCAGGCAGGGAGACGGACGAGCGGGCAGGTGGCAAGCTCACCCAGCCGTCAGTGGCCCGTGTTGCACCTCTACGCGGAACAGGCCGGGCCGCGGCGCCAAGTAGGCAAGGCTCCAAATCGGTCATCGCCACGACCAACACGAGGGAGTTCGCGGAAGGCTAAGAGTGGCACGAGAGGGTGACGGGCAAGGACAAGGACGGGGAGACGCGGCGACACGGACAGCCAGATGCAGAGATGAGATAATAAACAAAAATAAAACAAACTGATAGAGTGACATTGAGACCGAGACGAGTGCAGGGAGGTATAGAAATGACATCATACAGCAATAGAACGATGATTAATAACGGACAAGGATGAAAAGACATAGTTATAAGGAGAGACAGATGTAGGAATGAGACAAGAGACAAGAATAACATGGAAGAAATCGGAAAGAGGGACATTGAGACAGAAATAAGGCCAAGAATATGTAGACATGGCAATACTACAACAGAGAACGAGGAGACATGTTGATAGAGACAGCCAGATGTAGCAATGAGATAATGGACAAGAAAATCATGAAACAAATCTGGAAGTGACATGGTGACGGAAGTGAGGACAAGGATGTATGAAAATGGCAATGCTACAACAGACAACGAAGAGACATGTTGATATAGATGTTGATATTGCTGTAGAGATGATATACTAGACAAGAATACCATGAAACAAATTGGGAAGCGTGACATGCAGAAAGAATTAAAGAGAGGGATATGTAGAAATGGCGATACTTTTTTTTTTTTTACAACAAAGGAGACAGCTATATAACTACAACAACTACAACAAGTTCAACAACTACAACAGACAGGGGCTCGGATATATGGTGATAGGGACAGCCCGATGTAGAATGATATAATAGACAAGTATACCATAAAAACATCAGGAAGAGTAACATATGGCGAGTGAGTGACGGAGACAAAAAAAAAAATGACGGGCAGATGTTACAATGAGATCAAACGCAAGAATATCATAAACCAAATCGAGAAGAGTGACATGACACATAGATAAGGATAGGCAGATAGAGAAATTACATAATACAACTAAAAACGAGACGAGGAGAGCAACAGGCATGCAAGAACGGGAAGACTAGGAGATAAAGAAAGCCAGATAAGTAAAACAATATACAAGAATACGAGAAACATGGCTGAGTGTCACAAGGCAAAACTGACGGACAAGGAAAGTGAAAGAATGGCAAGAGGAGGAAGACTTACCCGTCCGCTGCGATTGGCACGGATCTGACTTTCATTGGTAGCCTGGCAACATACACTCCCAAGCCTTTCTCTGCCTCTGTGGTGGGTAGTGTATAGTGTTTCCCATGTGGTATTGGTGTGCTGGATATTCCCTCCCAAGGTACAGGACTTTACATTTTTCTTCATTGAATTGTAGCAGCCTCTTTTTGATCCATTCCTGTAGCTTGGGAATGTCGTCTTGTAGGATATCCGCATCCAAGAGGTTAAGTTGAGATAATGGGACGTGGATGCTGTAGAGACAAACATAAGAAGTGAGCAAGAATAGTATAGATGAGGCTGAGTGGCGCAAGGCAGGGGAGTCTCAGGCAGGAACAGTGGCGTAGAGGTGAGACAATGAGACAGAAATACTTCACATGAGGCGACAGGAGAGAACACGAAGTCAATACGAGGAATCAGACTAGGAATAGATGAAGGCGGAGGGAGTGACGAGCAAGAACAGGGAAACACAACGACATGAAGAGCTAGAAAAGAGTTAGTGAGATAGAAATACAACGGGAAGACTAGGAGATAAAGAAAGCCAGATGAGCAAGTAAAATAATATACAAGAATACGAGAAACATGGCTGACGGAACAGAGAAACACAACGACATGAAGAGTTAGAAAGGAGTTAGTGAGGTAGAAATACAATAGATGAGCTGGCAAGAGAAAGGAACTACGAGGTTTTTAGACTCAAATATAGCCTGGCAAACTCATACACACTAATCACATGGAGTAGATGATTGAATTAGTAAATAGAGTGAACCATATATGACTAACTAAACCGATTTTAAGCACGCAAATACAGACACATCCCTTCTCCTTTAATTCCTTCCCCCTTCTGTCTCTCTCCGGCATATGACCACAGATGTTGCGCCGACTAAACGAAACTTTCCAACTTTTCCTAAACACACTGAGCAGATGAATAAATAAACCTAGAATGAGCACTGCATGATTAGGTAAAGGGATTCTAAGCAGGCAAACGTCATCATCTGCTCTCACTTGGCACTCCATTCTATAATCTTTCATAGTTGTTCTAAATGCACCTCCCTTTTTCCCTCCCAATTCATTTTCTTCCTTTCTGTTTCGTTTTTTCACTTTCTTATCTCCTTTTCATTCCCTTCGCATCTATTACTCTTTCCCCACTCTCCTTCTTTCTGTCTCTTCTACTTTTTTTTTATTTCCCTCTCAGTCCTTCCCTTTATTCTACCGACAGGAAAAATATAACCTGCTTTCTCTCTTTTTTTACTTTACTGCTTTCTGTCCCTTTACCCTCCTTTCTGTCCCTTTTCTCTTCTTTTATTCTTTTTCACTCCAATATTCCACTCACATTTAAATCCACCTCCCCCCCTCTCTCTCTCTCCCTCCTCTCTTCCTCCCCTCCCTTAACCGTCTCCTTTCCCTCCTTCAACTTCCTCCTCTACATTTGTCTGGTAATCTTTCACACCGTGTATTCCTCTCTCCCTCCCTCTCCCTTCCCACTCCCTCCTTCCTATCCTCTCCTCCCATTTGCCTCCTTCACCCTTCTCCTCCTCCACTTCTTTCACTCTCAGTATTCCACCCTTGCTTAAAATCCCCTTCCTCTCTCCCTTTTTCTCCTCCTTCAATTTCCTCCTCCACTTCTTTGTATTCGTTTTTGTCCCTTAGCTGCTTTCTGTGTCGTAAAATAAACTGTTCAGCACACGGAGGAAAGTAAGCGAGTCAGCCCGTCAGTCACTCAGCCAACCAACACGCCAGAAAGGGTCGAACCACCGATGCCAGATTGTCGTACTCAGAGCATAGTATTTACCGGTTTCTGGCGACTAACTATTGCCAAGAAGCATCAGGATCTAACTCTTTTAACGATAACTATAAATGAGTTAAGAAGATAGTTTTGGGGTAGGAAGTCGGGAAATATAAGCGGCTGAGTACAACAGTCTAGCAACGTTGGGTTAAACAGAGGAAACAGAGCAAACACCTAAAATACACGATGGAGAGTAAGCGAGTCGGCCAGTCAGTCAGTCAGCCAACCGACACGCCAGAAAGGGTCAAACAGAGCAAATACCTAAAACACACGATGGAGAGTAAGCGAGTCGGCCAGTCAGTCAGTCATCCAACCGACACGCCAGAAAGGGTCAAACAGAGCAAACACCTAAAACACACGATGGAGAGTAAGCGAGGCGGCCAACCAGCTAGACCACACGGCAGAAAGAGTCGGTGTAAATGTTGAACTCATTATGCTAAAACGTTGATGTGGAGTTGTTTCGACAGAATCATTAGTTTGTGATTTATGTGCGGGTTTGCCAATCAGCCAGTTCATTAGTAAGTCAATTACACGAACGCCTCTCCGCCCCTCCCGCCGCTGCGTCCCTCTAGTGGCTGAATACGGAACTACGCCGACTGTAAACGTTTTGTGTGCTTTTATGACAGGATCTGGCAGCCTCTGTTTATCTCTTTTTCCATAATTTACTTTCTGAAGAGCTTTTATTTTTATTTTTTTACATAAAAGTGGGCAGCTTAAGGGCCACTCCCTGTTTTGTAAGATCACAGCCTAACGAGCTTTTTTTTTTAGGTTTTTGCCTTTGAGTTATTTCCTTTAATGTCACAAAAGGATTAAAAAGAGGCCCGCCAGCGATGTTCCTGCATATATAGAGAATAATAAAAATAGCCAGAAAAAGGGTCAGATTCAAATAAGCTAATCTAACTTAACTTAACAAACCACAAGAACACCATCAAAGGTCTTTAATATGAAGAAAGAATCAAAGAATATCTCGGGATAGGATTTGTCTGGCTTTGTGTGTGTGTGTGTGTGTGTGTGTGTGTGTGTGTGTGTGTGTGTGTGTACTCCCGCCGGTGTTTAATATATACTCTTTCTCATCTTAGTATTCATGTATTCATCACGTTTCCATATCACGTTACGCGCTGTCATTCCCACGAAAAAAAAGAATAATTGCCTTCTGTATTTTTGCCCGAAGGAGACTCGTCACACTTCCCCCAGACAAGCGGCATCGTTCAGGCAGTCAGTCTCCCCATAATTCAGCGCGCAATCAAGGTGTGCGCCGCCGTAAAAGTGCGAATACCCGCTTCAATCATCAGGTGGAGAGATTGACGGGAGTTATTTTAATTAAAGGGATTGGCGAGAGAGAGAGAGAGAGAGAGAGAGAGAGAGAGAGAGAGAGAGAGAGCGTTCCACATATACCCAGTCTATTATACGCCAGAAAAAATGATGTTTGTTGCAAGAGGACAATATAGACAGTCGAAGCAATAGAATAACAAACTGATTGCCATGACCTATAAACACACACACACACACACACACACACACACACACACACACGCACCTAACGGATATATTTTAGCCTTCTGACGGAGCGGTGACTTTGATAAACTCCTCTCGGCCCAACGCTTGCATAGAAAACGAGATTCACAGTTCACTGGTAAGAGGGATTTTTGTATTTTTTTCCCCATCCTCTTCTAGTTCCACAAAAGAATACGTAATGGCTTCCTTTTCCTCGCCTTTCAATCCGTCACATAAATATTTCTCTTCCCCCGTCGGTCACGTGTGATTTTAAACGAAGTGGAATTGATTTTTTTTTTTTTTTTTTTTTTTTTTTTTAGGTTGGAGCGCAGTTCTTTTTCAGTGTGTTAGTTTTTTTTTTTTTTTTTTCGCTTCTGCAGTGTTCTTTTGTCTTTCATTTCTATACATCTTTTTTACCTTCGCCCTCGAGTAAAATTGAGCTCTCCCTCCATCCCTTTTCACTCTTCCTTTCTGTTCCCTTTCCCATTTTTCCCATTCACTTCCTCTCCCTTCATATTCCACATACTCACAAAATGCACCTCCCTTTTTCCCTCCCATTTCATTTTCCTCCTTTCTGTTCCTTTTTCCCTTTCTTATTTCCTTTTCATTCCCTTCGCATCTATCTCTCTTTCCCCACTCTCCTTCTTTCTGTCTCTTTTCCACTTTTTTTTTATATTTCCTTTTCAATCCTTCCCTTTATTCTACTTACTCGAAAAATACAACCTGCTGTCTCCCTTTTTTACTCTACTGTTTTCTGTTCCTTTTCTCTTCTTTTTTCTCTTCTTTTTCGCTCCAATATTCCACCCACATTTAAGTCCACCTCCCTCCCTCTCTCTCTCCCTCCTTTCTTTCTCCTCTCCCTTCACGGTCTCCTTTTCCTCCTTCAACTTCCTCCTCCACATTTGTCTGATAATCTCTCACTCCCTCCTTCCTTTCCTCTCCTCTCATTTCCCTCCTTCACCCTTCTCCTCCTCCACTTCTTTCACTCTCAGTATTCCACCCTTGCTTAAAATCCCCTCCCTCTCTCTCCCTTTTTCTCCTAACCCAGACTCCCTCCTTCTTTCCCTTCCCTCCTCATTTTCCTCCTTCACCCTCCTGTTCCACCTCGTCGTCTGCCGGGTAATGAGATCATACCCTCCCGCGGCGCAGATTGGAATAGTCTTGACATACAGCGAGGAATTACAGTCCCTAATTAAACTACAGCTTCCCTCTCTTCATTTTGTCCCGCCCGCCGCTTGACAAGGCTCCGGGGAACGCGAACACGGCTGTCAGAGCGGTGATTATTAATTAGTTACCCACCTGCCGTGTCTTACCTGGCTTTTTATTGTTAAGTGCGTTGTCTGTCTGCTGGAGTCTGAATGGAATCTCGTAAGGGGTGCTGGATTCTCTGAAGGGGTGTTGTTGATCCTGTTTTGATGTCCTATTGTTTTGTGAGGTTTTTTTTACCGTTATTGGTATTGTTTGATGTTGGACTCTGGATTGTCTTAGAGGGGCTATTTGAAAGGGTGGTGTTGTTGTTGTTTTGATGTTTGAAAGGTTTGTTTTTGTTATGGTATTGATGTTGGACTCTGGATTTTCTTAGAGGGGTTATTTGAAAGCGTGTTGTTGTTGTTGTTGTTGTTGTGATGTTTGAAAGGTTTGGTTTTGTTATGATATTGATGTTGGTTTAGGTGACTTTCGATTTTCTTAAGAGGGTCGACTGAAGCGGTATTGTTGTTGTTATTTTGATGTTTTTATGTTTTAAGAGTAGAATAGTTGATGTTGCTGTTCTCGTTAGTTATTATATTGTTTTTTGTTAGACTGTTGAGTGTTGGTTCTCTTAATTAAGGGAGTTACCCGAATGTGTTGTGGTAATAATATTGTTCTGTTGCATTAAGGGGAGTAGTGTTGTTTTTGATGTTATGTGTTTATGAGTGACAAGTTAGAAAGGCTTTTAAATCCTCCCCCGAAATTGACCTCTCTTTTTGGCCACTCCTATGTACTCTATTCGGGAGCAGTAAGTAACGGGCTTTTTCTTCATTATTGTTTTTTTTTTTTTCACGCCCTAGAACTGTCTCCTTTTCTTTAAAAAAAAATGAAGAACGTAAGTAGAAAATAACTGAAAATCAACAAGTACAGATCACGTATAGATCCACCTTTTGTCTCCTTTAATCCGTATGTATCTTTATGTATCCTCGTGTACTTATCTTTATTTCCTGGTTCATCCTTTCTTATATCCCTGCGTATCCTTGCTTATTTTTTCTTATATCCTCGTGTGTATCTTTTCCTATTACCTTTTCATTCATTTCCATCGCTTTTCCCACTTCGACATCTATTTCTCGGTTCCAGCAACGTTTTTTTTTTCATCCCTTGCTAATCTTTTCTTATATTTGTTTGTATATTTTCTCCCATTAACTTCTCATTCATTTCCATCGCTTTTCCCACTTCGACATTTTTTTCTCTCGGTTTTGGTAACTTTTATCTTCATCCCTTGGTAATCTTTTCTTATAACCGTTTGTATCTTTTCCACCATTAACTTTTCATTCATTTCCATCGCTTTTCCCACTTCGACATTTTTTCAACTTATTCCTTCATCCCTTGCTCATCTTTTCTCATCGTTTCCGCCATTAACTGTCCATTCATTTCCATCGCTTTTTTCACTTCGGCATTTTTTCAACTTACTCCTTCATCCCTTGCTCATCTTTTCTCATCGTTTCCGCCATTAACCTTCCATTCATTTCCATCGCTTTTTTCACCTCGACATTTTTTTTCTCCCGGTTCCGGTTCAACGTATTTCTTCGTTTTCTCGACGTGGCGATACAAAATTCAGGGCGTCGCCTCGCCTGTAAATGTTTCAGGCGAGTCAAGTGCCCTGCCGGATCGCCTGAGATATGCAGTGGCCTTCTATGACCTATTTTTTTTAGACACAGAGAAGTTCCCTCGTGCGATCTTTGTAAGTGGAGGAGGTGAGGATGAAGGGGAACGACGCCTTCTCTTCGTCTTCTTTGCCTCTACTTTCCTCTCTTCTGCTTCTTCTATTCACTCTCCTTTACCTCCATACTTTCCTATTTTTTTTTTGCACTTTTCTTTCTTTTGTCTCATCTTTCTTCTTTATTTTCACACTTCTCTCCTTTTTTCTGCACTTTTCTATTTTTTTTTGTCTCTCTATACTCCCCTCTTCTTTTCCTTTCCCTATTCTTCACTTTTGTTTTGTTTTTGTCTTTATACTTCCCTCTTCTTTGCCTCTCCATTTCTCGCTCTCACTTGTCTCTGCAGCTCCTCTTTCTTTTCCCTCTCTCTTTTTCCTCCCTCTTTTCCCTCCTTACTCCCTTTTCTTTTCTCTCTACATTTCCTTTTGTCTCTTCATTTACCTTTTTTTTTCCTTTACACTTTCCTTCTCTTCTTCCCCTTCCACATGTTCCTTTATTTTGCATTCACATTTCCCTCTTTGTCTCCACACTTCCCTATCCTTTGCGGCTGTCCTTCCCTCCCTTTCCCATCTCTCTCTTTTATCTCCTCACTCCCTATCTTTTGCCCTTTTACTTCCCTCCTTTTCCTCTCTTTTACCTCAACTCTTCCCTCTCCGTTGCCTCCTCGCCGTCCTTTCCTTCCTCCCTGTTCAGGATATAAAGCATTGATGTTTGATGGTTTTATCTTTATGGCAAAGGAGGTTGACCAAGAGCTAACAGAAAAAAACTCCTATGGTGCTTCTATAGAGAGATTTGGATACGTAAAAAACAGGAGAATCAAGTTAATGTCCAGAGGCGTCTTGATGGTGGTCTCTTGAAAGATTTTGTGACATAATAAAGTGGACGTTATATAAGTTCTTACCGTTTATAGAGGGAGTGAATCAGCTTACCCGCTAGGGACGTGTCTGTTTACCTGCTTTAATTGTAACTTATTCACGACGCACCTGGGAGCGCCGCGTAAAATAAACTCATCTCTATCATAATTCACAGAAAATTCACTAGTTCTGCCACGCACGGACGCGATTCACTCCCCAGCTCCTATTTGCGCGAGGATATATTCACGGTACATTTTCGCATTAAATATAAATTCTAATATTTTGCCTGATGCAGTTTTAATATGCGTGATAAATATCTCACGGCGGTCTTTTCCACTCTAAACCTTGAGGAAAAATAAATAAAAATGATGAATGAGATTATCAGGAAATCGTAATTGCTTCCCTCAAACGTTGGAAATATTCCATCAACGAGGTAGTGATGGCGATGGTGATGGTGATGGGGATGGTGGTGGTGATGATGATAGTTGTTGTTTACGTAGTTGGTGATGATGGAGGTGAAAATAGCAGTGACAGTAGTGGAGGAGATGGAGGTTTAACATATAGATAGCCATGGTGATAGTGGTGATGATGGTGTTGGCGAAGGTAGTGACGGTGGCAGCAATGGTGTACGTAGTTGGAGGTGATCGTAGTGGTGTAAGAGCTAGCAAGGAAGGGTGAGAAAGGGGTGTTGGTGGTGGTGGTGGTGGAAGATAATAGAGTAAGGAACAGTCGCTTTCGCACCTGTGTAAAATCAATCAAGAGGGCAAGGTGTGATAGGGGAGCTCAGGTAAGGGACGGACAGGTGAGAGGGAGGAGTGAAAGGAAAATGAGAAAGTAAAAGTAAGAGGCGATATAAAGGGCGAGGTGTAACATGTAAATCAAGGTAAATAGGTAAAAATGTAAAAATGTAAAAGATAAAAAGAAGAAAAGGAAAAGTGTGGGAAAATCTTAATTGAAGGAAGAGAAAGGAAGGAGAGAGTGAAAATAAGGAAGAGGGGAAAGCCAGTGCGATTAGGATTAAGGAGGATAAAAATTGAACCAGGAAGAGAGAAAAAAGACGAGGAAGTAAGGGAAAGTGAAAGTAGCCGAGGGGAGGGAAGGAAAAGTTAGAAAACGAAAACGGAGGAAAAGTAAAAAAATAAAAAATAAAGTTTGAGCATAAAAGTAAAAATAAAAGTATGATAAAGTAACACACACACACACACACACACACACACACACACACACACACACACACACACACACACACACACACACACACACACACACACACACACACACACATATATATCATTTAGTAGTCTGGCCAGGAATCACTCAATCCCTAATCAGCTTTGTCCGTCGTCCGCGAGGTGGCGTGAGGGAAAACTTTCTTTCGCCCTTGTTATTCTTTTCCTCCAGTCCCTGGCAGCTTACTGGAGTCTTTTTCCCCTCCTTCTTCCGCCTTGTCTTGTCTTCCTTTTCCCCCAATATCTTCTTTCCTCTTTCAGTGTTTATTTTTTTATGATTTACTTACTCTCATCTTTCCTCTTTCTCTTCTTTTCTCCTTCAGTCTTTATTTATTTCTGATTTTCTTATCCTCATCTTTCCTCTCTCCCTTCTTTCCTCTTTCAGTTTTTTTTCTGTTTTTCTTACTCGCATCTTTCCTCTCTCCCTTCTCTTTTGCTTCAATCTTTATTCTTTTTTATTTCCTTACTCTCATCTTTCCTCTCCCCCTCCTTTCCTCTTTCAGTTTTTTTCTGATTTTCTTACCCTCATCTTTCCTCTCACTCTTCTCTTTTGTTTCAATCTTTATTCTTTTTTTATTTCCTTACTCATCTCTCCTCTTTCCCTTCTTTTCTCTTTGTCTTTTTTTCTGATTTTCTAACTTTTCTATTTTCTCTCCTTTTTTTCTTTCCAGTTTTCTTCACGCATTACATTTTTTTTTTTTTTGCTCTTCTTTCTCTACGACTTTTTTTATTCATCTTTTTTTTATTTTCCTTGAACTCTTGAGACGAAACCTTAACAACGAAAGAGCAAATAATCACAGCGTTTTTTGATTTTGAAACAATTTGAAGCTCTTGGCCTTGAAACATTTTAATAACAACTGACATAAAGAGATAGTTTGAAAATACATCTATTATTTATTATTTTCTTTATCCTTTATTTTTTCTTTAACTCCGAGACGATAAATTAACAAAGAAAGCACAAAAATTCACAGCGTTCACACATTTTGCAACGATTTTTAGCTCGTGACCTTAAACCAACAGCTAACAAAAAAAATGGGAGATTGAAAATACATCTTCACTCTCTTTCTTGACGTTTGCGACGAAAATTATTAACAAAGATTTACAGCGTTTATAGATTTACAGCGTTTATAGATTTCCCAAAGATCTGAGCCACCCGACCTTGAAACATAAACAAGTTACATTAAGAAAAAAATAAAGTGCCTCAAAATTTCACGTTCACTTTTCCGCGCGTTATTTGCCGCGCGTAATGAAGCACCTCCAGAGAGCAACTAATAAAAGGATCTGAAGACGCTCCCCAAGACTCGATCCGATGAAGAGGCGCTCGAACTCGCTTTGCACAAGGACTGAAGGATCTCTCGCGCGTCTTGTCCCCTCTTTTTCTCGTTCAGACGCATTTTCATTTGCGTCCTACGTCTCGCAAGCAGGAACGAGAGGTGTTTTTTTTCAGTTAGTGTGTGCGTCCTTTCTACATATTACTCTATTTTGTCTATGCTTTTACGTTCTTCTTCCGAGTAAATATAGAAGGTTTCCTCAAAGCTGCTAAAAGGTCATGGAAAATTTCGATATAGTCTTTTGCCTTGTATTCGTGTATAGTATATTCAAGCAGGTATACGGGAATAGAAATTAAAGAAAGTGTTGGTAGAGGAACTAAAACGACCCAGAACAGATATGGTAACGAGAGTAAAGGAAAACGAATCGTGGTGTAGATATATTTAAAGGAAGGTGGATAGACCAAGTGTAGGTGGGGAGGGGGGAATGGGGGGGGGTGGACGGATAATACTAGAAGAAATGGGGTGAAACTGTGCTTAATAGTGTGATAATGGAGACAAAGGCTAGCTGAGTAAATGTTAATAGGAACACACTGAAGATAAATAGTAGTGAGAATCTGATAAATGGGAAACAGAAGGTGTAGAAAGCAAGGTGTAATGGGGAAAGGTGTCATTAATAGCAGGTATACAGGTAGATAGATACACCTGTGATGAGACTATATTAAAGGTAAAGTCAGGTGAGGACGCGGGTAATAGGTTCCAAAGGTGAGCTGATGGCTGGGATGATGTGATTAATGGCAGGTGTGGCGCACAGGTGTGGCTCCGGAAGGCAGGTACGAGGAATTGGTGTGGCTGCGGGCGACAGGGTGGGGTGCAGGGGTGTGGCTGGGTCTGACACGGCTTCCAGCATTCTCACCTTCTCTGTTATCCCGGTGCGACAACCAATTAGGACCAGGTGACAGGAGAGTAATTAGTGCCGCCGTGAGAAGTCGCCCAGATACCCAGGTGAGGCGCAGGTGAAAAGGGAAGGTGTGCCGGGATGGGGTGCAATGGAGAGTGTTATACTTGGTTTCTTCTTCTCCTCTTCCTCATTTTCCTTCTCCTTTTCTTCCTGTTCTCTTATCTTTCATACTTCTACGCATTTCTGCTTCGACTCCCACTTTCCTTCTCTTTCTCCTTTCCTCCTCCTCCTCCTCCTCCTCGTCTTTCTCGTTCTCATCCTCGTCCTCCTCCTCCTCTTTCTCCTGCTTCTCTTTCTCCTTCTGCTTCTAACTTCCTTCCCTTCTTCCTCCTCCTCTTCCTTCTATTCCTATTCCTACTCCTACTCACCCTTTCTTCTCTTCTTCCTTCTTCTCCTCCTCCGTCTCCACCACCTCCTCCTCCTCTTCCTTCTGCACCAGTCTCTAATATTTTCTGATGTGCCTGACATTACTTCGAGGCTCAGTTGGTATGCCTGACGCCCTGTTTAACTTCTTTAGGCAGTAAGAGGATGCAGACCGTGACAAGGGGAGGAATATATCGTAATGGCCTGGGTTGATTTCTTAAGGAGTCCAGTACTGCATGGAATATTACTTTAGGAACATACCCAACGGAGGAGATAACAGACAGTGAATGCGTAAATGATTTCTTTGTTTTTATACCCAAGAGAAAATAAAGACAGAGCAAGACAGCGAAACATTTGAAGGTAGCAATATGATTAGTAAAAAGTAAATAAGTAATAAATAAGTAGTAGTAAATGTTGGTAAATCGAAGGAAATAGTAATGAGTAAAGAGTAAAAAGGTAGTGAGATAAGAAGAGAGAGGGAAACATATTTTTTTCAAGGAGAATGTAAAGTCATGTTTTCTTTTAGTGTCCTTTAAGCGGTTTTTTGTGCCCTTTGAGCGGTAAATTCTCCACACGTGTCGCATATCCTACACGTGTCTCCTTTTTTCCTTACACGGTGTTAGACGGTACTGGAAAAAGACGTCTTCTGCCAGGCTTCGCGGTGTGGCAGGCGGAGGCTCGAGCCGTATTCAGGCCGTGATTATTCCGCTGACAAGGAGCGGTTACTCTGCGCCGTTGGGGAAGGAGATGGGGCGTATGGTGTGTGGATATCCCGTCATTACCCAGATATCGGCTATAATGACCCTTGCTCTGTTCTGAAGGTTGCTTGCTGGCGATTGTGAGTCCAGCACGTGATGAGGTAGTGGTGAGTTAGCGCCCCCTACCCCCCCCACCCCTCCCCCACACACACATACCCCCCCACACACACACCACCACCACCACCACCACACACACGTAGCACACAACCTGATACACACCCGTTATTGCCGCGTCTCTTTCTCCTCTTTCTTGATATTTTCTGAGCCTGGAAACTCCTCGTCGCCTCGCGGGATCGCTTTATTATATTTGACGTAAGAGCCTTTTCATCCCCGCGGCAATTTCCTCAGAGCCGTGTTGCATTATTTTTGTTGTTTTTATTGTTTATTTTATTATTATTTTTTGTCGTCGTGAGTTAGTTTTGCATTACCAGAAGGAGAGTAATCGTATCTGCCTTTTACGTCATAACATTGGACCTTTTCTTGCTCTAAAATGTTCCACTCTTTTATTTTTGTCTTCGTATATTAGTTTGCCATAATCAGAAAGATTGTAAATATATCTACCTTTTATTACCAGAAGGAGAGTAATCGTATCTGCCTTTTACTGTCATAACATTGGACATTTTTTGCTCTAATATGTTCCAGTCTTTTATTTTTGTCTTCGTATATTAGTTTGCCATAATCAGAAAGATGGTAGATATATCTACCTTTTATTATGATTTGTGGCTTGGGTTGAAGTCATAATATAGAACCGTTTTGGCTTTCCTATCTTTCACTCTCATTTTTGTCTTTGTGAATTAGTTTTGCATAACCAGAAAGAGAATAAATATGCACTTTTATGATGATTTGTGTCCTGTATTGAAATTATATTAAACAACCTTTCTGGCTTCTTCTATTCCTCAGTCATATATCATCACAGTGTATCAATTTTGCCCAACCAGAGAGAGAATGGAGATACTATTGACATCGCAGAGCCGTTTTTCCTCATATCTAGCACTCTATCCTTCTTCACTCCCTTTATTTTTTTGCATTGTAGTTCTAACGAAAAATAATAATGTAGAAAAAGAGGATAATATATAGAGGAAAGGATGAAAGTCTAGCACTCTTTCCTTCATTTTCTTTCCTCCTTATCTTATCTTATCTGAAAGGGGTGAATTGAAGGGTAAGAAAAAGAAAACAATATAGGGGAAACTAAGGGTAAAAAGAGGAAAGGGAGAGAAAGAGGATGACTTGAGAAGACGAAGAATAGTGAAGAAAAGAAAACACTAAAGGGGAGAAGACGAAGAGTAGTGAAGAAAAGAAAACAATAAAGGGGAAACTAAGGGTAAAAAGAGGAAAGGGAGAGATAAAGGATAACTGGAGAAGAAGAAGAAAAGTGAAGAAAAGAAAACTATAAAGGGAAAAGTTAGAGTGAAAAAAGGAAAGGGAGAGAAAGAGGATAACTGGAGAAGACGAAGAAAATTGAAGAAAAGAAAACAAGAAATAGGAAACTGAGGGTGAAAAGAGGAAAGGGAGAGAAAAATAATAACTGGAGTAGACAAAGAGTAGTGAAGAGGTAGACTAGAAAATAGGAAAGAAGGGATAGACGGAGGGATAGAAGAAAAAGAGAGAAAACATGGAAAGCTAAAAACACATGAGAAGGGAAACAGTAAAGGAAAAAAAATTATCTATGGTTTAAAATGAAACAACCCTTTGCACTTTTATTCCTCTTCCTCCTCTTCCTCTTCCTCCTCTCCCTTTTAACTTTTTTTCTTCATTTCCGTTTCATTTCACATTCACGCGTTTTCATTTCCCCGTCACATCCTGATCCATGGTTTCATCTTTCATCTCTTGACCTTGGTTTTCAGGTTATTCTTCTATTTTCCTCTTTTTTCTAGTATTTTCCACTTCATTTAAAATCTTGGTCACTATTTCCACTTCCTGTTTTTTTTTTTTTTCTTTAACTTTTTTTCTCTCCTGTTGCATTCTATTTTTTTTCTTTTATTTTTTTTTCTCGTGATTTTTTTCTTCATTTTTTTTTTCCTTCCCATGTTTTTTTTTTAATATTTGTTTAACCTTTTCTCTCCTGTTGCATTCCTTTTTTTTTCTTTGATATATGTTTCTCTTGTGATTTTTTCCTTGTTTCTTTTCTCCCTTGCCATGTCTTTTATGCTTTTCATTAACTTTCATCCTTTCTTCTGTATATTATCATCCATTTCTACATTACTTTTTTATCCCCCCTCCTCACTTTCTGCCCTCCTTATCTTAATTTTCTCTAATCAGCCTCCCATTCTTTTTTTTCTCGTTTTCCACCTTCTTTTTTCATCTCTATTGTGTATTTTTTTCTAATTTTTCCATTTATTCCTATTTTCTAGTTCCTTTTTCACTTCATTATTCCATCTTTTTCATCCTCCCTGCTTCTCTTCTCGCGTTCTCCGGCTTTATGATTTTCTTTTTATCGTATATTTGATCTTGTCCTTCAGTCTTCTTCCTTTTCCTTTTTCCTGTATTTTCGTATCGCTTGTTATGTTCTTCCTCTACTCTTTCCTTTTTCTCTTTCCCTCCCTTCTCTGCTTCCTCCTCTAGCTTTATCCTACATCGTTTATTTTCTATTATCCTTTCCATTCACCTCCTTCTCTTTACCCTATGTCCTCGTCTCCCTCTTCGCTACACTTCCTTTTCCCTTGTCATCACTTTCTCTATTGTTTCCTTGTTTAGTTTCTCTCTCCATTGTTCATTTTCTCATACCTCCATTTTGCTCTTCTCCCTTTTCCCCTATTTCCTCGTCTCCCTCTTCATTCCATTCCTACTCTTCCTTTTCCTATGTCATTCTTCTTTTCCCTCCCTTGCCGCTCCCTTCTCCCTTCTCTTCTCCCTTCTCCCTTGTTTCCTCGTCTCCCTTTTCACTCCACTCCTACTCTTCCTTTTCCTATGTCATCCTCCCTTTCCCTCCCTTGCCGCTCCCCGCCTTCAGTGTCGCCCTATATTGTCTCCCTCCTAAAAGGCATTCCCCCTTTTCCTGTTGCCATTCATACTTTCACCAATTCCCTAATCCTTTACTGTTCCGAATCTTTATTTTCGGCTCCACTGACGCCTGCTGGAGTGAGGGGAAGGAAGGGAAGGGAGAGAAGGGAAGAGGAGGAGGAGGAGACAGACCGACAGACACAGTGGAAAAAGACAGCTCAAAGGTCTTTTCACGTAATTGCCAACAGGATATTTATACGTGAACTCGTGTGATGCAGAGAGAAAATTTAGCGTTGAGGGAAGAGGAAGGGAAAAGGATTAAATATGTTGGCTTTCTTTCCGAGTGTTCTTTGGAGGGCAGCGTCCAGGAAACGGGGAGGTTGTTATTGCAGGTTAAGGCAGCTTTTGACGGGTATGCGGGGCGCGGATGGACTCAGGTAAAGGTGTATTGCTCCTGTGTGACAATTTTCCAGCTCACTGTGAAATTGGTCGCCGCTGAGGGATGGGTGAAGGCGGGGAAAGAGAGAGTGGGAAGTTAAGAGACGGATGGTGAAAGATAGAGATAGAAATAGACTGAGAAAAGGGGGCAGTAGGAGAGGCAGATACGAAATAGTGAGATAAAGTGGAGAGTTTAAGATGACATAGAAACGGAGAGACAGAGAAAAAAGAAAAGAAAACAGTTATAGAGGTAGAGAAGAAGGGAGAGAAAGAGAGAGTAGAGAGGCAGATACGGACAGAGAGAAACAGAGAGAGAGAGAAAGAAAGAAAAGAAAACAGTTATAGAGGTAGAGAAGAAGGGAGAGAAAGAGAGAGTTGAGAGGCAGATAAGGACAGAGAGAAACAGAGAGACAGAGAAAGAAAGAAAAGAAAACAGTTATTGAGTTAAAGAAGAAGGAAGAGAAAAAGAGAGAGTAGAGAGACAGATAAGGAGAGAGGGAAACAAAGATAAAAGAATGCAGTTATGAAGGCAGAGGAAGAGTAGAGAGTTAGTTAAAAGATAAATGGGAACAGATATAAACTGAAAAACAGAGATAAAGAATAGGAAGCAATTGTAGATACAGAGAAAACTAGAAAGAGGAAAAGAAACCGCTATTCGTAATATGCTTTTACAGGAATAGAAAACAGAACAGGAATTGAAAGATAAAGTGAAGAGTAGAGAAACAGAAGACAAAGAGAGGCAGGCAGTTTAAAGATTGATATAGAGAATGAGATTGATGTAGAGATAGAGATAGAAAAAGAGCATTGAAGACAGTTATATCAAGAAAGAGAACGGCTATAGACACAGACAGAAAGACATACGCATAGAAAAAGAGACAGACAGACATTGAGATAAGAGAAAGCGTAAAAGTAGAGGAGATAGAAAAAAAAACAGCTGTGCAGACAAAGAGGCAGACTGACAGATCCATTATACCGCTGTTGTTTCTCCTTTTCCCTCCTTCCTCCTTCCCCTCCTTTCCTTCCCCTTTCCTCCTTTCGCCCCCTCCCTCCCTCTTCCTTCCTCCTCCTCTCCCACCACATACTTGCCTCAGGAAACGTTGGTATGAGTTAGTGTTGAGCAACTCTCTCTCTCTCTCTCTCTCTCTCTCTCTCTCTCTCTTGAGCTCTCTCTCTCTCTCTCTCTCTCTCTCTCTCTCTCTCTCTCTCTCTCTCTCTCTCTCTCTCTCTCTCTCTCTCTCTCTCTCTCTTCTCATTTCTTTATTTTCGTTCTTTCCTTCAATCCGCTTATTTTTCCCTCCTTTCCTTTGCCTCCTATTTTCTCAAGACACGATTCGCTTCAGCTCCTCCGTCTCTTCTCTTTTCTTTTTATTGTTTTCCATCTTATCTCACTTCATCTCCGTTTCTTCCTCCTTTCCATTTATACATCAATCCTCCTTTTTCCTTTTCCACATTCTCCTCTTTCCATCCATATATCCAACAGTCCTTTCTTTTCTCTGTCTCAATCTATCCATTCTCCTATCCCTCGCTGCTCTTTACCTGTCATTCCATCCATCCTACTCTTCCTTTTTCCCCGTCACCCTCGCCACCTGTCCCTCGCCTAACGCTCTTTCCCGGCGCTAAGCAGAGAGTTAAGTTGACGCTTCTACCCTAAAGATACCCGGCGCGCATCTCCAGTCCCGCCGGTTCGTGACTTGAAGGAAAATGGCAAGTCGCGGCGGCATTTGGAAGGTGGTCGCTGGCTGGTGCTTGCTGGAATGCCTGAGTCTGCAGAATCTTTCCTTGGGGTCTCGTGAAGGTGAAGGGGGTGAAGGTGGTGGCCCTGAGACGCTCCTTCCTTAACACTGCATGGCTGGGTGTCGGAAGGAACTGTCTCAGCCCTCGACGGCTTTCACAGGAGGTCTTTATTTGGGGTTTTCTTCTTTCCTGCTGCTGTTGGTGATGGATTTCCTGGCCTTTCCCCGCTGTGATTCCTCCTCCTCCTCCTTCTCCTTAACATTTTTGGACATGAGCTTTGGAATGGAATGGTTCAAGTCGAGGTTTGTAAGTGGAGGTACTTTCTTTTGAATGGTAAAAGTAAAAACGGTAAAGGAAATGCAAGGAAGAGAAGTAGGAAGGCGAGGTTGGAGGAATGATAAAACTGAGAAGAAGTGAAGTAGTAAAAACAGAAGTAGGAAACGTAACGCAAGGAGGAGGAGTAAGAAGGGGACATAAGGAGTAGAAGAGAGAAGAGCTTGAGCTAGAGGAGAAGTAAGGAAAGTAGTGCAAGGAGTAGGATTAAAAGGGAAATGCTAGGAAGTAAAAGTGGAATAAATAAAAACTTGAGCTGCAGTAGTATTAATAAAATACCCTAAGGACGAGCAGACAGACAATGTTGGGAATTATCATCAAGAGGAGGAGGAAGAGAAGGGCTGAAGGACCGGGTTTAACTGGCTCCTGAGTCCTACACGCCCAAGTCCCGTGATGTGCCATTTAAGTTGTGACAAGTTAGAAGGCAGAATGTTCGCCAGACTGACAGCCAGACAGACCAATAGGCAGACAGAGGAAGGGGGAGCGGGAAGGGCAGATAAACGAGTAGCTAAACAGACATAAAGACACCCAAGTAAGAGGTAAAAAACAGACAACAGACAGATCAATAGGCAAAGAGAAGGGAGAGGAGAGGAGGAGGAGAGGAAGGGAGAGATAGAAAGGCATAGAAAACAGTAGGTAATCAAACAGACATACAGACACTCGAATAGGAGGCAGAGAACAGACAACAGAGATAAAGAAAAAGGGCAAAAAGAAGGGAAAGGAGAGGAGGAGGAGAGGAAGGGAGAGATAAAAAAAGGCATAGAAAAGACTCGCTAATCAGACAGACATATAGACACTCGAATAATAGGAAGACAGCAACATAGAAGAGAGAACAGACAGTAGCAAAGAATAACAGACAGAGGAACATTGAGCTACAGAGACATAGAAACAGGAGGCTAGACAGATATATACGAACGCTATAGTAGATATACAGACAGAAAACCAACCTTATTCAGACAGATACGTAGCAGGAAGAACAGACAACTA
>NW_026112206.1:112500-145000 GCF_024679095.1 Eriocheir sinensis | reverse complement strand
GGAAATAAGAAAGCAGAACCGGAAAATGAATTACCTTGACGGAATTGAACGAAACTCTGCCTGAAAGAAAACGAAGAACGAGACACAGAAAAACAAACATAAGAGAACGAGGGAAGAAGAAGAAAACCGATATAAGAACAAGGAAGAAGAAAGTACAACCGGAAAATGAATTACCTTGACGGAATTGAACGAAACTCTGCCTGAAAGAAAACGAAGAACGAGACACAGAAAAACAAACATAAGAGAACGAGGGAAGAAGAAAACCGATATAAGAATAAGGAAGAAGAAAATACAACCGGAAAATTAAATACCTTGACGGAATTGAAGGAAACACTGAATGAAAGAAAACGAAAAATGAAACACAGAAAAACAAACATAAGAGAACGAGGGAAGAAGAAGAAAACCGATATAAGAACAAGGAACAAGAAAGTAAACCCGGAAAATTAATTACCTTGACGGAATTGAACGAAACTCAGACTGAAATAAAACGAGAACGAGACAAGACGAGACGGGAGACGGCTCACATATACAAAATAATGAGAACACAAAAATAGAAAAAATAAATACGTATACAGGAAGGAGTACAAAGAAACAGGAAGACAGAGAAAACAAAAAAAAGAGACACTAAAAGAAGCAGAATCGAAAACCACTCTTGTAGGAACCGAAGACACACACACACACACACACACACACACACACACAGTCACCAAACCAGCCAAGACAATGGAAAGCTAAACAGATAGACACGAGATCAAACAAGTCGCTGAGTAAAAACAGAACTGACAAACAATAATAGATTTGAGAGCCGGGACGAAGGACTGAAGGATTGGGAAAGACTTTTACATAATTGTAAAGGAACGATACATAGCACAAAGATGATGATGATGATGATGATGATGATGATGATGGAGAAAATATGAATCAGGCAGGCTATATATGGTGAGACAGAGAGAGAGAGAGAGAGAGAGAGAGAGATTGTTGAAGCTGCATTTGTTACTATGTGTATATCTCTCAGAAGATGGAGCAGTAGGAGGAAGAAGAGAAAAAGATTAACCAGAGTGATGACAGCAAAAGGAGATAGCATTTTAATGGAGAAACGAAGACAGGGAATATATAAGAGAGAGAAAGAAAGGAAGAGGGGGAAAAGGAGAACATTGATAGAGAAAAATGAGAGAGAGATATAGGAGAGAGCAAAACAGAAGGAGAGGGAAGGAATAAGAGGAAATAGTAGAAAGAAGAATGAGTAACAGAGAAACAAAGGAGAGAAAAAGAGCTGAGGAAAGAGACGGAGAGTAACAGAGGGAGAAGGGAAGAAATAAAAGGAAATAGAAAAAAGGAAAAAAGAGGAACAGAAAAAGATTTGTGGAAAGAGATGGAAAGTAACAGAGGGAGAGGGAAGGGATAAGAGGAAATAGAAGGGATGGGTGTGGCAGAGAGGAGAAGGGAGGGCGAAAGGGAGAGAAAGGGGGAGGCAACTTGGCTCCCTCCTCGCGTGTAGGGGAGTGTGTATGTTTATATATAGACAGACAGACATGATCCCACTGCCCTCGCCATACCCAGACGTCTGTTTCCCCCCACTCCCTTCCCCTCCCCTTTCCCCTCTCCTCCCTTCCCCTCCTCTCGCACCCTCCCCTTCTCCTTCCTTCCCCTTACTTCTCTCCCTTCCCCTCTTCTCCCTTCTTCCCGTACTCTCCCTCTCTTTGCAGTGCCAGGCTTTTTCCTCTTTCTCTGTTCTCTCTCTCTCTCTCTCTCTCTCTCTCTCTCTCTCTCTCTCTCCTGCGCTCGCACTCACACACATACTCCCTCACCTCACACACACACACACACACACACGCACACACACACACACATAAACAAACGGAGGAAAGAAAGTTTTAAAGATTGTGAAATGAAAAGTTGCTAAATTCGTCCCGGCTAGAAGAAGACGAGGAAAATGGGACGTAGGAGAGAGATGAGGAGAAGGAGGAGGAGGAGGAAGAAAACATCCCTGTGGTGAGACGAAGATAATTAAGTCGCCTTGTTTGTTCTCGGAATTGGACTGTCTTGATTTCCCGGCCTGAGAGAGAGAGAGAGAGAGAGAGAGAGAGAGAGAGAGAGAGAGAGAGAGAGAGAGAGAGAGAGAGAGAGAGAGAAATGATCCTTAGTTTATTTTTCCTTTTACTATTTTTGTATTTCCTGTTTTGGTTTTGTCTTCTTCCTTTTCCTCCACCTCCTCCTCCTCCTTTTAACTACCTAATTGGAAAAGTAAGATAATTGTTTCCTCAACTTCGACGTGTGACTCTCTCTCTCTCTCTCTCTCTCTCTCTCTCAAACATGCCTTTCTGCTCCATTTTTATATTATTTCTACCATTCACTTTTATTTTCCTCCATTCCAGGTAAGACATGAGGCAATTAAGAAGCTCAGGTGAGGTGCCGATGGACAGGTGATCAGGAAGCCGCCGTGAGTAACTTTCTCTTTTATTTTCTGATTTTCTTCATTTTTTTTTTACATTTATTTCATTATTTTTCTCGGATTTTCTTTTTTTATGTGTTAGACTTTGTAGTTGTTTGGGTTGGTTGTTTGTGTCTAAAGGATTGGGGTACGTAGAGAGAGACGGAGGTGCATCGTATCTTATTTTAGTATAAGTGTCCGTTTGTTTATTTGTGTGTGTGTGTGTGTGTGTGTGTGTGTGTGTGTGTGTGTGTGTGTGTGTGTGTGTAGCTATTCCTGGGTACAAAAAAATAACAATAAAAAATAATGATGATAACAATAATAATAATAATAATAATAATAATAATAATAATAATAATAATAATAATGATAATAATAATAATAATAATAATAATAATAATAATAATAATAATAATAATAACAATAATAATAATAATACTGATTCAGGTCGTAACGAGGTCATTAAAGACGATCTACTGAATCCGCAGCGTTGCAAACTTTACAATTGAATTTTACTAAGGATTAAAACAGATCGTGGAAATAAATATATATAAACAATATTTAGGCGTCGCTTACTAACCACAGATCAAAAAAGAGAAGTTAAAAGGCGAGAAAAAGTTAAAATTTTGCCAATAGTTCTTTTTTTTTGTTTAGTTTCCAAAAATCGATTCAAAGCAAGAGTGGAATCATAAAATTGTTAAAAAGTGAGAAAAAGGTTTATATTTTGCCGGTTGTTCCTATTTCTTATTTTTTTTATTAATGTGCACCAATGAATTCAGTGCAAGAACTTCACACAAATCATAAAAAAATGTTGACTGGTAAAATAAATGTGTATATCTTGATCTCATTTCCTTCTTTCTGGTGAGATCGCGTTAATCTATTCGAGGTTACAAAGGAATTCGTCTCAGATAAAAAAAAAAGTTAAAAAATGAAAAAGTGTATACATTTTGGTTATTTTGCACGGATCGTTTTAGAGCTATAAAGGAATACATCTCAGAACATAAAAAAAAAAAACGTATTAAAAGGAGAGAAAAAGTTTTGTATTTTTACTTTATATCATGAAACAAATTTAGTGTATCAAGCCACCTCTCCACCCGAAATTGGCCCCTTTTTGGACACTCTACTTTTGTGTGTTGTGGAAGCGGTGAGTAGCGGGCTTTTTTTTTAATACACTCTTTTTGTTGCCCTTGAGCCGTCTCCTTTGTTGTAAAAAAGAAAAAAAAGGGAGAAAAGTGTATATTTTTTTCTCGTACTTCCCTTTTTCTGGTTATTTCGCGGCGATCGATTTCAAACCACCGCGGAGTATTTGTCAGGCTCGCGTCGGCAGGGCTTGTGATGCATGGCGCGGATTGCTCCATATTTCACTGGCCAGGTGTAATACAGGTGACAGCGCATCGGTCTTAAATCACAGGTAATATCTCTGTGCTTCATTACCGGGATGGGATTCGCCACACACAAACATACACACACACGTACACAAACACACATACTGTCTATCTGTCTATATCTATCTGTCTACCTATCTATTTATGTATCTGCCTATCGATCGTTTCAGTTATCTATCTATCTATTCTGTCTGTATCTTTCTCGTTAGCATTTTTTTACACAAACCTACACAAACACAGACTGTCTATCTATCTATCTATCTATCTGCCTGTCTGTCTGTCTATCTATCTATTTATATATGTCTATCTATCATTCTAATTGTCTGTCTTTTTTTGTATATTACTTTTTCTACCTAAATTTTTCTCGCTTGCATTTTTCATCCCTTGTAGAACTACCACCGACAACAAAAGTAACAACTACAACAACAACAACAACAACAACAACAACAACAACAACAACACTACCACCACCACCAACAACAACACCATTACCACCTCCACCAACCTCTCTTCCTCACCAAACAGCCAAAAACTTCAGCACTCTTATTGCATTCTCTTTCTTAACAATCACATGAGAAAAAAAAAATCCCCCCCCCCCTGGAACCCTTGATCGCCTCAAACGCATTCTCTCTAAAAAATAAAGGAGGCAAAGGAAACAGATAAAGAAGGAAGGGGGAAACAGACCCAATCGAGTACTGCCCAAAAAGGTGGTCTTCCCCTCCTCAAAATTCTCCTTTCCCCCGTGTTCAAGTAAATAGTGTAGTCTCCCTTCCTCGCTCACCCAATAGAGGTGCTAAAAATAAATGAAAAACAAATAAAAGAGTTCTCCCTCGTCTCTACTTTTTATTCCCTGTTTATTTTTTCTTCTTCATCTCATTCTTTTTCCCTCCACTCCTCCTCCCCCACCTCATCTCATTTCTTTTTTTTTTCCTTCTTTGTTTTACTCCTCCTCCTCCTCCTCCTCCCTCTGCTTTGCGTTTTTTTTTCCTTCCTCTAAAAGTATGTTGCTCTTTTTTTCTCTTTTTCCTCTTCTTCCTTTCTTGCTCACCTTCTTACATCCTCCCGTTTTTTTTTTTCGTTTTCCTCTTCTTTCCTCTTCCTTCCATTCGTTTTTTCTTTCTTTTTCTATAATTTTCCTCTGTTGCCTTCATTATCACCCTCTTTACATTCTCCCTTTGCACCATCAATCTCTCCCTTTTATTCTTTTTCTCCTCTTCTCCCTTCTTCATCACATTTTATCCACCCTCCTCTTTATTCTCCCTTCTAAACCCATTGTGTCTTATTTTCTTTTTTTTTCTTTTTTCTTCTCCTTTCAACTTTCACTGCGGAGGAATGTACTCGCCTTTCTTTTTTTAACTTTTTTTCTGCCACACACCTTTTCACGCGGTAATCAATTTCACACACACACACACACACACACACACACACACACACACACACACACACACACACACACACATCTACTTCTACTCTCTTTCTCCTTCTCTCTAACTCCCTCCCTCCCTTCCTCTCCCTTCCTTCTCCTTCTTCCTCCCTTCACTTAGATCAAAATTCTGCTCCATTACACGAGTTACCCCATACACACACAACTACTACTACTACTACTACTACTACTACTACTACTATTACTACTACCACTACTACTTGTACTCTCTCTCTCTCTCTCTCTCTCTCTCTCTCTCTCTCTCTCTCTCTCTCTCTCTCTTCCCCTCAGGTCAAAATTCCACCCCATTAGACGAGTTAACTCCAGCAAGTAATCAGATAACTCGGTAAGGAGCTAAAATATGCCTTAACTTATGTAATTGCAAGTTTTCCTTCCTTTTTTTTCACCTTTCCTTCGTAAATAATTTTCCTTAACTTGGAGGCGCGACTTTAAAGTGGAGGTACTTATTTCTTTTCCGGAGGAGGAGGAGGAGGAAGAGGAGGAGGAGGAGGAGGAGGAGGAGGTTAAGAGGACGTTTATTAAAAGTGACCATTAGTGTCACCTTACGAGAAACGAGCTCCTGAAGGCAACAGCAGAAGGGACAGTAGTAGTAGTAGTAGTAGTAGTAGTAGTAGTAGGAGTAGGAGTAATAGTAGTAGAAGGAGAGAGAATTACGTCAGGAGTAGATTTGGTCTCTTTTCGTCTCTCCTTTCTTTCTCATTGTCTCTCTCTCTTCCTCTTTCTCTCTCACGCACGCCTCTTAAGGAAATTATAAGGAAAAGCAGCTTAACTGAAACCAATCTTCCTCGTTTTCTTTTTTAATGTGTTTGTGTTTTCTTCAGCGTCTAAATGATAAGGATTTTTTTTTTTTTTTTTTTTTGTGTGTAAATTGTAATATATATTTGTAAACGATTGTAAACTTAGAAAAATGTCAAAGTAATTGTAAACTTCGAAAAACGTGATGATAATTGTTAATTTTGAAAGGAAACTTTTTTTAATAAACGAAAAAAATAATGTATAATTGCAGAAAAGGTAAAATTTGCTGATTGAAAAAAACACGGAATGAGTTTCAAATCATTTCAACCTTCAAACTATCGAACAAATTAAGTGGAAGAAGCGATGAATTAAGATTGTTTCGCTGCATTACCTGGATACGTCATTACCCGAATATTGAGTGGAAATATAAAACACAAAGTCAAGAGATGCTAAATTAAAGTAAAACTCGTTTGTTATATACGTCAAATAGTTTCGTTTCACCTTCTGTCTTTGTAGGAACAGGATTGGATAGAGAGAGCATTGGAAAAAGTAAAAGTGAATAGAGAGAGGTTGCGAAGAATAGAGTTAGAAAGAGAGGGAGGTTGGTTTGAAAAGGGTTGGATAGAGAGATTGGTAAATATAGAAGTGAAAAGAGAGGGGTTGGGAAGAATAGAGTTAGAAAGAGAAGGAGGTTGGTAAGAAAAGGGTTGGATAGAGAGATTGGTAAATATAGAAGTGAAAAGAGAGAGGTTGGGAAGAATGGAGTTGGATAGAGAAAGAGGTTGGTAAAAAAGGGGTAGGATAGAGAGATTGATAAAAATAGAAGTGAAAAGAGAGAGGTTGGAAAGAACAGAGTTGGATAGAGAAAGAGGGTAAGAAAAGTGTTGGACAGAGAAAGAGATTGGAAAAAATAGAAGTGAATGGAGAGGTTGGGAAGAAAAGGGTTGGATAGAGAAAGAGGTTGGGAAGAAAAGGCTTGGATAGAGAAAGAGGGGAAGAATAGAGTTGGATAGAGGATGAGATTGGTAAGAAAAGAGGTCGATAGAGAAAGAAGTTGAAAAGAAAGGGGTTGAATACAGAAAGAGGTTGATAAAATATTCCTGTCTCTGAACTAAAAAAAAGCAGCATATATTTAATTTTTTTATTCTTTATTTTTTGTCATATTCTCTAGTTTGTTTTCTTCTCTCCCTTATTCTTTTTAGGTTTCGTTTTGCATTTTCTGTATTCCTTATTATGTTTCCTCTCCCGGCTCAACATTTTATATATATTTTGCTGTTCTTTTTCTTGCTTATCCGTTTATAATCTCTCTAATCTTTTTTGTATACTCTTTTGTTTATTCTTTTGCTTCATTTCCTCCTTACCATTACTATTTTTTTTCATTTTTATAAGCATACATTTCTTTCCTGTTCCATTTCATCTTTCAGCTCAACCTTATAATTTGTTGTGGTCAAACTATCACTAGGCTCATAAAACTACCCATGGAAATACTAACACAACCTCTACGAAAGCCTTATAATATCTTTTGTCAAACTATCATTAGGCTCATAAAACTACCTATGGAAATACTAACACAACCTCTACAAAAGCCTTATAATATTTTTTTTTTGTCAAACTATCACTAGGCTCATAAAACTACCCATGGAAATACTAACACAACCACTATGAAAGTCTTATAATATCTTTTTGTCAAATTATCACTAGGCTCATAAAACTACAAACACAACCTCTACCAAAGCCTTATTTTTTGTCAGACTATCACTAGGCTTATAAAACTACCCATGGAAACACCCACATACAACATCTACGAAAGCCTTGTCAAAATTAGGTGTGTAATCCCTGAAATGTTGGAGAGTATGGGCTTCAGACTCCTTCACACACCTCTCTCCCTACTTCTTCAACGCTTTACCCCAAGTTAGGTTGATCCACCGCACTGTTACCATGCCGACCCACCCTAAAAGTTGCCAGGCGCCTTATTACGGGGACTTAAGGCCGATCACGTAGCTAAAGGGTTCTGGCGGCGGCGTGTGGGGAGGCGAAGGGGCGAAGGAGGCGGCGGGGAAAAAGATCTCGTTGGGCTGAAGCAAAGTTTGTTAAGGAGGTGAAGAAGAGGTTAGGAAGGATACGGTAGGATAGAAAATGAGGCTGGGAAGAATAGGGTTGAGTACAGAGAAAGGTTGGGAAGAATGTAGTTGAATAGAAAAATAGGTTGGTAAGAACAGGATGAAATAGATAGGCTGGGAAGGATAGACTTGAGTAGAGAAAGAGGTTGGGAAGAATAGAGTTGAATAGAAAAATAGGCTGGTAAGAATAGGGTGAAATTGATAGGTTGAGAAGGATAAGCTTGAACAGAAATAGAGGTTGGTATGAATAGAGTGGAATAGAGAAAGGGGTTGGTGAAAATAAGGTTGAATAGAGGCATAGAGGTTGCAAGAAAGGCTTTATTTTGATGGGAAGGAAAATAGAATGCAGTTGTAGTAGATATCATAAAGTCTGTGCATATTAATTTATTAGTTGCTAAGAAAACGGTTGCTAAAAATAGAGTGGAATAGAGAAAATGACTGGTAAAAATAAGGTTGAATAGAGATATAGAGGTTGCAAGCAGGGGTTTATTTTGATGGGAAGGAAAATAAAATGCAGTTGTAGTTGATACCAAAAAGTCTGTGTATATTAACTTACTAGTGAATGAGACTAATGTTAGGTCAGGAAATAAATAAGTAAAAGATTATTGAAGAAAACACGAAAATGATGGTGTGGTATTAGAGAGAAGAAAAGTCAACTATGATGTTAATATAAGTCTAAATCACTGTAATTAAGTTTGGGATTAATGATAAAGAGGTCGGTAAATATAATAAGTGCAATTCTCATTTCCTTTCAGTTATTTTCATTTATCGTTTCTTAATCATTGTATGTTGTTTCTTTTCTTTAATATATCTCTCTCTCTCTCTCTCTCTCTCTCTCTCTCTCTCTCTCTCTCTCTCTCTCTCTCTCTCTCTCTCTCTCTCTCTCTCTCTCTCTCTCTCTCTCTCTCTCTCTCTCTCTCTCTCTCTCTCTCTCTCTCTCTCTCAAGCCGTTTATTACACCCCTATCATATTTATATTTATCTTTCATTATTTTCTTCCCCAACTTTGCTATTTTGTATTTGCTCGTTTCATTTCCCTTTTCTTCTTTCTCTCCTAACACATTTTCATCTTATTTCCTTAATCTGCCTTTCCTTTCCCTTCCCTTCTCTCTCTCTCCCTTTATTAATCCTTCATTCTTTTCTTCCTCAAATTTGCTTTCTCTATAGTTTCGTCTTATTTCCCTTTCTCTCTCAAAACATTTTCATCTTATTTCCTTTCTCTTCCTTTACTTTCCCTTTCCTTCTCTCTCCCTTTATTAATCCTTCATTCTTTTCTTCCTCAAATTTGCTCTCTCCGTAGTTTCGTCTTATTTCCCTTTCTTTTCTAACACATTTTCATCTTATTTTCTTTCTCTTCCTTTACTTATCCTTTCCTTTCCGCTCTGTCTCCTTTAGCCCGCGTGTCCTCTTCCCTGCTTTCTCTTCCCCTTCTTCCTCCTTTATCATTCTATGTTACTTTGCGTCCATGTTTCTTCTCCCTTCCAACTCCTCCTCCTCTTCCTCTTCCTCCTCCTCCTCCTACTCCTCCCCCGGAAATATATGCTCTGATTTAAAGGGAGAAACCGGAAGACTTCTTAGGCGTCTGGGGTGTTAATTATATCTGAGGGAGGAAGGGAGGCAAGAAGAAAGGGAAGGGAAGAGGAGGGAGGAGAAGGGAGAAGGGAAGGGAAGGTAGGTGAGAAGAGAAACGGGAAAGGAAGAGAGAAGGAAGGGAGAAGAGAAGGACAAAAGTATGAAAGAAGAGAATGAAGAGAGATGAAATGAGAAGGGAGAATGCAGTGAAGGAAGGAAATAAGAAAAGAAAGAAGATTAAATGAGTAAAACAGATAGATGTGAAAATAAAAGGAAAAAAGAAAGGAGGAATGCACGGGATAGATGAAGGATGGAATGGAATGGAACGAAGCAAAAATGAAAATTATGAGTAACTAGGAAATAAGAAGGAAAGACGATAAACATGTAAGAAAAAGTGAAAAAAAAATTCATGAGTAGGAAAGAATGACGTTAGATTTTGTAATGGTATTTAAGTTGGGCTATTTTTTGTGGTTTTATGTTTATTTATTATTTACTAGCTATTAAATAAGAAGGAAAGACAAGAAACATGGAAGAGAAAGAGGAAAAAAATACGTGAATAGGAAAGAATGACGTTAGATTTTGTGATGGTATTTAAGTTGGGTTATTTTTTGTGGTTTTATGTTTATTTATTATTTACTAGCTTGGTTTCTCTCTCCCCTTTCCTGTTCTATGTCTATTTATTCTTTTTTCCTCTCCTTCCTGTCCTCCCATTTTCTCCCCTTTCCTATTTTTCCTTAGTGCAACTTTCTTAAAACAACTCTCCTGTCTTTTAAAGGGGACACTTAGGAAGGCGAGGGGGAGGACAGGGAGGGGTAAAGGAGGGTCTTGGAAGGGGGCAAGTTAAAAATGCTTCCACCCTTTCAGAAAAGTTTTGCTTCATGAAAGTGAAGGAAGGAAAAAAGAAACTGCCCTCAGAACCATATCCTTCCATTCTGTTCATTTCCCTTCCATTTTATTCCATTCCATTCAATTTCCTTCCCTTTCCTTCTTTTGTCTTTCCTAAAATTTTCCTTCCATTTTATTCCGTTTCATTCAATTTCCTTCCCTTTCCTTCTTTTGTCTTTCCTAAAATTTTCCTTCCATTTTATTCCATTCCATTCAATTTCCTTCCCTTTCCTTCTTTTGTCTTTCCTAAAATTTTCCTTCCATTTTATTCCGTTTCATTCAATTTCCTTCCCTTTCCTTCTTTTGTCTTTCCTAAAATTTTCCTTCCATTTTATTCCATTCCATTCAATTTCCTTCCTTTTCCTTCTTTTGTCTTTCCTAAAATTGTCCTTCCATTTTATTCCATTCCATTCAATTTCCTTCCTTTTCCTTCTTTTGTCTTCCCTTCCCCTGAAATTTTCCTTCCATTTTATTCCATTCCATTCAATTTCCTTCCTTTTCCTTATTTTGTCTTCCCTAAAATTTTCCTTCCATTATATTCTGTTCTATTCAATTTCCTTCCTTTGTGTTCCCTTTCTTTCCCTTCGTCTAAAATTTTTCTTCCATTTTATTCCATTCCATTCAATTTCCTTCCCTCTCCTTCTTTTGTCTTCCCTTCCTCTCCTTTCCCTTCCCATTCTTTATTACCCATTATCTTCCATCTTCCATTATTTTCCCTTCACCATCTTTTTCATCTTCTATTACTTTTCCTTCCCTTCTCTTCCCTTTCCTTTCTTTCCCTTTTCTTAAAGCCAAATCCATCCCTCCTTTTTCCCTTTCCATCCCTGTACCATCACTTATCTTCCCCTTTCTTCCTTTTTCCCTTTTTATCCCTTTTTATCTTTCCCCTAACTTTCTGAACATCACTTTCTTCTTTTCCATCATTATCTTATTCTTTGCTCTTTTTTCTCCTTTTCCATCTTCCTTTTCCTCCGTTTCTTCGACTTTCTTTCCTTCCTTCGTCCGAACTTTTCTTTCTTCCCATTGAGATATTTTCCGCCTGACTTGAAAACTAGTCTCTCTCAACCTCCATGCGTGTTGCCTCCGCCTGTAAGAGAGAGAGAGAGAGAGAGGGAGAGGGAGAGGGAGAGTTATTGTCAATGTTATTTGCCTTCCTTTTATTTCTCTATTTGCTTTTGTTTATGTTAGTGTCTCCCTTCCGTTCCTGAGTGAGGCATCAAAGAGGGAACATCAGCATCCCATCTCCCGCTCATCTCTGCAGTATCTCACGCCAAACACTGCACTCAGAGGAGACAACATACGAAATCTTCTTCCTCCTCCTCCTCCTCCTCCTCCTCCTCCTCCTCCGCTTCCTCTTCTCAATCCTCCTCCTCCTCCCCCTTCTTCAACTCTTTATCTTCATCCTCCTCTCCTCTACCTATCTTACTCTTTTCTGTTCAAAGTTTTTCCTCTTCATTCTTCTCATTTCCTATTCGTTCATTATCACGCCTCCTCCTCCTCCTCCTCCTCTTCCTTCTCCTCTATCTTCTATCTTCCTCTTCTCTATCTCTTCTACTCCTTTTTTTTACCCTTTCCCTCTTCTTTCTCTTTATCTCCAAGCCATTCCTTATCCCACCTCTCCTTCTCCTTCTCCTCCTCCTATTCCTCATTTTCTTTCTTCATCCTCCTCTTCCTTCTCCTCTTTTACTCCTTACTGTTCTTACCTTTCCCTCTTCATCCTTTCCTTTATCTCTAACCCATTCCTTATGACACCTCTCCTTCTTCTTCTTCTCCTACTCTTCCTCCTTTTCTTTCTTCTCCTCCTCCTCCTTCTACTCTTTTCTTCATTCCTCTCTCTCTTTTATACTTCTCCCTGTTCTAATCTTTTTTCTTTTTAGTTGTCTTTATCTCCAACCCGTTCCTTATCACACCTCTCTCTCCTCCTCCTCCTTTTACTCCTTTTCTTTCTTCCTCCTCCTTCTCCTCCTCCTCCTCCTCCTCTCTTACTCCTTTCTGTTCTAACTCTCTCCTCTAACTCTAACTCTTTTAATCTTTCCCTTTACCTTTTCCCCATTCCTTATCACACCTTTCCGCCTCCCCTCTTCCTACTCTTCCCCCTCCTCCCCCTCCTCCTCCTCCTCTTCGCCTGGCCTCGTCACCTGCCTCACACAGGAAGTGGCACCCTGCAGACTGCTAAAAAGAGTCGTTCCAATTTTTTTTCTTTGCCCTCCCGCCCACGACCGCTCACTCTTATTAAAGGTTCACTCTTTCAGGATATATAAAGCGTGTCTCAGAATAGGCGACCCTGAGAATATGTGGACGATATAATAAAGAAGTTAAGTGTCCCCGGAGAAGAAAGACACGTAGGAAAATAATAAAGGAAAAATGTGACGTTTTGAAAATTGGGGGGAAAGATAAGAAGGGGTAAAAAAGGGAAAAGAAAGGGAAAGATTCGTGATAGTATAGGGATGGGAAGGGAAAAGAGGAGGTACGATGATTGTGGGGGTAAGTGAAGGGAAGTTGATGGGAAGGAAGAAGAGGGGAAAGGGATGAGGATAGGGAAACGAGATTGTGGGAGTAGAGTTGTTAAGGAAAGGGAAAAGGAAGGGGGCAGGCAACGGATATAGGTAAAGAATGTTGTAGATGTAGATGATGGGAAAGCTGTTAAGGAAAAGGAGACAGGGAACGGATTAAGGGAAAGGAGATTGTAGATGTAGATGATGAGAATGATGTTAAGGAAAAGGAAAAGGAAGGGGGCAGGGAACGGATTAAAGGAAAGGAGATTGTAGATTTAGATGATGGGAAAGATAAGAAAGGGAAAAGAAGGGGGAAGAGAACGGATTAAGGGAAAGGAGATTGTAGATGTAGATGATGAGAATGATGTTAGGGAAAAGGAAAAGGAAGGGGGCAGGGAACGGATTAAAGGAAAGGAGATTGTAGATGTAGATAATGGGAATGATGTTAAGGAAAGGGAAAAGGAATGGGAAAGGGAAAGGGTTAGGGGAAGAGAGGTTGTAGGAGTCAGTTAGGGGAAAGGTTTTGGAGAAGAGTAAAAGTGAATAAACGCTGGAAAAATTAAGGAAAGGAAAAAGGAAGGGGAAACTGAAAGAACAAAAAGAGTATAGGATTTTCAAAAGTATCAAAATGCCCCAGTAGTAAAGAAATAACAATTCAAACAACATATAACAAAAAATTCAAAAGGACGAAAATGGAGCGGCAAAGGTGTCCCCGGCGCGGCTCCAGCGTTAACAAATTATCGTACACAGCCATTCAGCACATCGTATTTTTCGGTTTTTGACTCACAGCGTTAGGAAACAAACACCAACAAGTAACGCTTTTAACGATAACTTTAACTAGAATCGCGTTATCTGTGTGCCTACGAAAGTTTTGGGCCCTGGAACTGATGAATGCGATGTTTTGAGTACGATAATATGGTAACGCTGCGCGGCTCCCTGACTGGCCGGCGTGAGTGTGACAGGTCCCCGCGGCGCCTCATACGTGGCCCTTCACTCGGGGCGTCACTTGCATTCCCTGCCAATGCCATTCGTGAGGCAGCGTGATCGAGGAGGAGGAGGGGGGGTGGCAGATAGCGAAGAAAAAATAGAAATAAAAGGAAAAATGAGAGGAAAGTAAGAGACGGAAGGAGGAGAAAGGTAAAAGAAGTATTGAGTATAACTTTTGCTAGGAAGAGAATGTCCATGTCCCTCTAGGCCTTCTGTGTGTGTGTGTGTGTGTGTGTGTGTGTGTGTGTGTGTGTGTGTGTGTGTGTGTGTGTCAGTTTCTTTTTAGCTCTTCCTTCATTTTACTTTCAATTTCTTTCTTTAGGTCGAATCAAGGTAAAGGTTAATTAATAGAACCTTACCTGTATTATCACTCCTCAGGTATGCTTACATTATTGTGTAGTAAGATGCTGATGATGATAGACTTAGAAGATAGGTAGAAGGATATCTCTCCCTCTTTCTTCCTCTTCTTTTTTTTCCTCTCTGCTTCTTACTTAAATCTTCACCCTATCACCTTTTCCTTTCTTCTTCTCCTCCTTTGCCTCTTCCTTCTTTCACATTGATGCTGATAGATTTAGAAGAAGATGGGTTGAAGGATATCTCTCCCTCTTTCTTCCTCTTCTCCCTCTTTTTTCCTCTCTGCTTCTTACTTAAATCTTCACCCTATCACCTTTTCCTTTCTTCTTCTTCTCCTTGCTTCTTCCTTCTTTCCTACTGATGCTGATAGATTTAGAAGATAGGTAGATGGATCTCTCTCCCTCTTCTCCCTTACCCCCCTCTTCTCATCTCTACTTCCTATCTAAATACTCACCCCATCCCCTTCTTCCTCTTTCTACCTTCTCTCCCTCCCGTTGCCTCTTCCTCCCCCTCTTCTACTTCCTCCCTTCTTTCCGGTCTGACTTGTTAAAAGCTTTCTCTCCCTCCGCCGCAGTGAGAGAGAGAGAGAGAGAGAGAGAGAGAGAGAGAGAGAGAGAAAGTTACCCTCTTCTGAAGTGAAAGAAAATGGAAGTATTGAAGTAGTGTAAGTCCTTCCTCACCCACTCCACCTCCACCTCCTCCTCCTACTCCTCCTCCTCCTCCTCCTCCTCCTCCTCCTCCTCCTCCTAGACACAGCAAATCCGCGGCGTCGCTCTAATGGAATTTTAAACACCAGTCAATCGAGGCCCTGGATTTAGGATTTCAGGACAGGAAACTCTGCCATCAAAAACCCAGCCAGGTCTCGGGCGCCGATGCATACCAAGCGTGGCGGGTCGAGGGGCGGAGGGGCGGGAAAAATCTGTGCTTATCAGGGCCTAGGGGAGAGAAGGGAGGGGGGAAGGAGTGAAGAAAAGGGAGGTGAGAACGAAGGGTGAGGTTTGAGTCAAGGGAAGGCAGGGAGGATGAAGGGAGTGAAAGAAAGAAAGGAAGAAAGCTGAGGAGAGAGGAAGGGAGGGGGAAAGGAGTGAAGAAAAGGGAGGTGAGAGCGAAAGGTGAGAAGGTTTGACTCGAGAGAAGGCAGGAAAGATGGAGAGAGTGAAAGAAGGAAAGGAGAAAGTGAGGATAGGAGGGAGAGGAGGTAAGAAAAGGGAGAAAAAGGAGGGGGAAAGGGGAAATGTGGAAGGGTAGGATGGAGGATATGAGAGTATGACGCGAGGCAAAGAAAGGAGTGAAGGAAAGGGGGGGAAGTAGGAAGAAAAAATGAGTACGATGAATAGTGAAAGGGTATGACACGTACGGAAGAAGGAAGGGTGGAGGGAGAGATGGAAGGAAAAGTAATTGTGAAGAAGGAAAGGGAAGTAACGGGGACAAAACTGAGGGCACGAAGAAGGGTGAATCTGATGGCAAAGAAATAACAGAAGAAAGAAAAAATATATAAAACAAGAAGAAGGAGCAGGAAAAAAAAATATAAGAAAAAACATAGATATAAAAAAAACTAACGACAAAAATGTGAAAAACAATAACAAAATAAAAAAAAGGAGTAAATCACAAGAAGCACCCAGAGACAGACAGACAGACAGACACACAGGCAGACATCAGGATCCCCCGAGATTAGAAATTTTCTGGTTAAAAAAGCGGCGAAGGTAATTGTCAATTTTCCATTTACGGAAGACGCGACGAAGGGGAGGCGGAAGACGACGCGTTCGGGACGAGTTGATTTCCTTCCATCTGGTTATTGGCGATTAATTTCCGGCGGCGAAGTACCTCTCTCTCTCTCTCTCTCTCTCTCTCTCTCTCTCTCTCTCTCTCTCTCTCTCTCTCTCTCTCTCTCTCTCTCTCTCTCTCTCTCTCTCTCTCTCTCTCTCTATCTCTCTCTCTCTCTCTCTCTCTCTCTCTCTCTCTCTCTCTCTCTCTCTCTCTCTCTCTCTCTCTCTCTCTCTCTCTCTCTCTCTCTCTCTCTCTCTCTCTCTCTCTCTCTCTCTCTCTCTCTCTCTCTCTCTCTCTCTCTCTCTCTCTCTCTCTCTCTCTCTCTCTCTCTCTCTCTCTCTCTCTCTCTCTCTCTCTCTCTCTCTCTCTCTCTGTCTCTCTCTCTCTCTCTCTCTCTCTCTCTCTCTCTCTCTCTCTCTCTCTCTCTCTCTCTCTCTCTCTCTCTCTCTCTCTCTCCCTCCTCCTCCTCCTTCTCCTCCTCCTCCTCCTCCTCCACCTCCTCCTCCTCCATTGCTGTCTATACGTCTTCTTCATCGGTATATGTTGATTCGCCCACCAGCTGACAAGGAGGGAGGAGGAGGGAAGAAGGAAGGAAGGAGGAGGAAAAGAGGAAAAGACGGGAGGAAGATGTAATTGACGTAAACTTGAAGATAGAAGGAAAGATCGATGGAGGAAGGAGGGAAAACTTTATATTTGGTTGGTACACACACACGCACGCACACACGCACAAGCTACCACTACTACTTCTACTACTACTACGACTACTACTACTTCTACTTTTACTACTGCTAATTCTACCACCCAAACCCTCTATGTCACCACCTCAAACTTTTTTCTCGCTCGCTCGTTTGCAAATGTTTTCCCCAAATTATTTCAGTCGCAGCGAAAATTGTTGAAGGAGAAAGTGCCGGTGACATTTGAAGGAGCAGATTTGGAAGTTTAGACCAAGCAACCTGCCCCCGTGTTCTTCAGTTAGTCAGTCAGCCCGTCAGTCAGTCAGCAAACCTCTCGACACTATCGCCATCCAGTCTTCCATCCAGCCATTCAGTCAGTTATTCATCCAATCATCCATTCCTTTAGCCAGTCAGTCATCCTTCCAGTCAGTCAGTCAAACAGTTACCCACTAAGCCACCAATATAAAAACACAGACTTACATTCTACCAGTCAGCCAGTCAGTAAGGTACCCGGTCTACCATCACCTATTCAGTTAGTCAGTCAATACAGCTACTTACAGTCATACAGATCAGTTAACCAGTCAGCCAGTCATTCTGTCAGTTTGCCAGAAGCATAACCACACAACCAATCATTCAGACATATTATACGATCGTACATTCAGCAAGCCAATTAGCAGGTCAGTCAGTCAGTTACCCCGAAAAACGCACACACCACCAATCAGTCATTCACACATTTAGTCCTCCAGTTAGTCAGTCAATCAGCTAGCAAGGAAGTTAGTCAGTCAACCAGCCAGTCAATCAGTCAGCCAAAACAACCACACAACTAATCATTCTGTCAAACTTCACAGTCACACACTCAGCCACTCAGTCAGCCAGTCAGTCAGCCAGTCAGTCAGTCAGCCAAAACAACAACCACACAACTAACCATTCTGTCAAACTTCACAGTCACACACTCAGCCACTCAGTCAGCCAGTCAGTCAGTCAGTCAGCCAGCCAGTCAGCGAGCCAACAAGCCGGCAACTGACCCTTCCTCTCTCTGTGAATATCATTTCGACAAAGTTGAGCGAACAAAAAGCGCCTTCAAGGGTTGAGACTCGGGGCGGCGAACACTAACGTGATTACAAACTCTGCTCAAATATGCTCCAAGAGAAAAAGTTAGGCGCTGGTCAGTCGCAGGAGAGGGGGAGAGGGAGAGAGGGAGAGAGGGAGAGGAAGTGGGAGGGGGAGCGAGAGGGAAGTGAGGCGTTGAGGAGTGTAAAAAAAACTCTGGAAGGGCGGATGAGATTGTCACGAGCAGTTTGTTTGTCTATCTAATGAGAGGGAGAAACTGACTCTCTCTCTCTCTCTCTCTCTCTCTCTCTCTCTCTCTCTCTCTCTCTCTCTCTCTCTCTCTCTCTCTCTCTCTCTCTCTCTCTCTCAAAATTCGCTACTTGTATTATTTCTTTTACCTCCATTTTTATGGGTTTTTTTCTGTTATTTACGTTTTTTATCTTAATTTCTCTCCCTTTATTTTTTTATTTACATTTTTTTTCATTTTATCTTTCTTTATTTTGTATTTACATATTCTACCTTTATTTTCTCTTTTTTTTTTGTTACTTACATTTTTTTTCTTCATTTTATCTTCCTTTTCCTTTCTTTCTTTCTTTTCTTCCTTTTACTCTTCATCTCTTTTTTTTTTCATGCAATTCCAAAGTCCTAAATCCATAGCTGTGTTTACATTACAAATTACCACACATCCACGAATGCCACAATTACCAAAGACCACAGTTATCTTACCTGGGAATAATTAACTTGCTATCAAACTCTACCTGTAAGCAGACCAAATGAGATGCAGGTATATCCACGTTAAGTACAATCAGAGCAGGAAACAGAGAGATGAGGAAGGGAAATCGAAGTGGTGAACTATTTTATACCGATGGAATGGGCAGATATAGGAGAAGGAGGGAAGGTGAAAGGGAGGACTGAATCGCCTATACGTTAATGTCATAAAGAATTTAGATCTATTGTAATGGTTTCCTGTAAAGGGGAGAATGATTGCTCTAAGGGGGATAGGAGTTTGATGTGCTTGGATTCAGTACACTAAAAAATAAATTGAATCGTCTTATTGTGTGTCCTTAAATCTTGGCTTCAGTGAGAGGGAAGAGATGGAGTTATAGAGAAAAAACAAACTGCCCCATCTATCATGCTTACCCACACACTTTGAAACTTCCCTGCCCCTTTCTGCCCACTCAAACTTCCCTGCCCTTCTCTGCCTTCTCAAACTTCCCTGCCCCTTTCTGCCCACTCAAACTTCCATGCCCCTCTCTGCCCACTCTCAAACTTCCCTGCCCTTTCTGCCCACTCAAACTTCCCTGCCCCTTTCTGCCCACTCAAACTTCCCTGCCCTTCTCTGCCCACTCAAACTTCCCTGCCCCTTTCTGCCCACTCAAACTTCCCTGCCCTTCTCTGCCCTCTCAAACTTCCATGCCCTTCTCTGCCCACTCAAACTTCCATGCCCCTCTCTGCCCACTCTCAAACTTCCCTGCCCTTCTCTGCCCTCTCAAACTTCCATGCCCCTCTCTGCCCTCTCAAACTTCCATGCCCTTCTCTGCCCTCTCAAACTTCCCTGCCCTTCTCTGCCCGCTAAAACTTCCCTGCCCCTCTCTACCCAATCTCCCTGCCCCACTCTACCAACTCTCCCTGCCCCTCTCTTCCCACTCTCAAACTTCCCTCCCCCTGTTTTCTTTTCCAAGCTTTTCCGTTCAACTTTTACTTCGTCCATGCCCTGCCAGAGTCCCCTACCAAGGTTTTCTCCTTTCTTAACTCCCCTGCGAAGCTTAGTCTTATTCACAGTTCCTATCAAAAATCTTTCTTTCTGCTTAAAATGTCCAGTCTTCCAAATGTCTTCTTCCTCCTCCTCCTCCTCCTTTGCCTATCCTCGTCATGCTTCCCTCTTCTCTTTTTCCTCCACTGCTTTGTCTTACATTGCTCTTCCCTTCCTTCCAATACCATGTTTTACCATCACTTCCTCTTCCTCCTCCCCTGCCAAGCATTAGTATACCATCCTCCTTCCCTTCGTCCTCCCCTGCCGAACCTTGCAATACCCCCCCCCCCTTCCCCTGCTGAGGTAAACAACTGGTTCCTCCTCTTGCTCAGCTTCAACCCATAAATTCTTGGGCTTTTGTTTTGATAGTGAAAATACGGCATTTATAGGGCGTCGTCTCATCTTAGGAGCGATGAATATAGATTGAGGGAATTTGCATATTATTGACTTTGCAGTTTAATGTTATGGGAAAGCCCTGGTCCTCCTCTTCCTCCTCCTCCTCCTATTACTCCTCCTCCTCCTCCTCCTCCTCCTCCTCCTATTTCCATATTTTGCATTATTGAACTTATTACAATTTCGCGTTAGAATAGAAAGTGCAGCATTATGGGTGTTTTTTTTTTTTTTTGGTGTTAATTCGTTTGCTTGTTTGGTGCTTTATATACTTTGTTGCTTCGGTCCATCAGCGTTGTGGGGGTGGGTGAGGGCGGGTTTGTGTGTGTGTGTGTGTGTGTGTGTGTGTGTGTGTGTGTGTGTGTGTGTGTGTGATGTTTTTTTTTTTTTTGCAAGGGCGATGAATGTTTGTTTGGAAGTGCGAGAGCGGTAGAGAGACAGACAGACAGACAGACAGAAAGAAAGACAGACATACAATCAAACAGAGATAAACACACCTTCTCCGGGACCTACTCTTTCCTCACTATCCTCCTCTCTTCCTCCTCCTCCTCCTCCTCCTCCTCCTCCTCCTCCTCCTCCTCCTCCTCCTCTTCCTCTTCCTCCTCTTCACTAATCCTCCACAGCCTCGCGTCGGACAATCCCTATTACGGTCCTAAAATTCTTTCCTCTTTTTTTTCCTCTTTCTTCCTCTTTCCTCTGTTTTCCTCCTTTTTCCTCTTTTCCCTCTTTTTTCCTCGTTTTCCTCTTTTACTCTCCCTCTTTTTCCTCCCATTTTATCCCTTTTTCTGGGTCTTAATCGTCATCTTTGCTTTTTTTTTCCTTCCTGTTGGTTTTAGTTCATTTCATTTTTTTTTTTGTATCAGGAACTCGTTTTACATTAATCTACCTACCCATCTGTTTGTATGTTTGTCCGTCTGTTTGTGTGCCTCTTTACTTCTCTCTACTCTACCTCTGTATGTACGATTGTGTGTATGTATGTATGTATGTATGTATGTGTGTTTGTGTATGTATCTGTGTGTATCTATGTATGAGTCTTGGGTTACTTCAAGTCCGCTAATGCTCCAGTTTGCAAATTCATTCACCCATACATTTATATTTCACAAGAGTAATTAACTTATTATCATCATCATCATTATCCAAAAGAAAAAAGAAAATCGTACAAACTCAACGAAGCAAAGAAGACGAAAAATAAAACAAGAAAAAAATCAGAAAAACAAACTCACACTACAGCACCAGATTCCACGTCAGCAAACAAACAGTAGGGGAGAGAAAGGAGACACAAACACACCTAGTAGACAAGAGAGAGGAGACACCAACACAGCCAAAAAGAAAAGAAAAAAGTAACATCCAGCGCGGGACATTTGCTGCCTCCGCGGGGTGTGTTTGCTGGGACGCCGCTCCGGAAGATTTGCAGGGACGCGGGCAGTAACATCACGCCGGGCAGAACCAGTAACCGTAGTAGCACCGGCAGTAGTAGCAGTAAAAGCAGTAGTAATAGTAGTAGTAGTAGTAGTAGTAGGAGGAGCAGGAGTAGTAGTGGTGAGGTTTTTTTTTCTTTTCTCTCGTTTTTCTTGTTGTTTTTGCTATGATAGTGATCGGAATAGTAGTCTTAGTAGTAGTAGTAGCAGTAGGAATAGTAATAGTAGTAGTAGTAGGAGGAGGAGGAGGAGTGAGTTTTTTTTTTCTTTTCTCTCATTTTTCTAGTTGTTTTTGCTGTGATAGTAATAGTAATAGTAGTCTTAGTAGTAATAGTAGCAATTGTAGAGTGTTAGCGATAGTAGTAGTTGTAGGAGACATAATAGTAGCAGTTTTTGTATTATTTTTTTTCTTGTTTTATTATTGTATTAGTGATGGCAATAACAGTCTCGTCATAATAGATGTAGCAACGGTAGAATAATTATTAGTTGCTGTTAGAGAGACGTCCAGCAGAGTGCAACAGGTGGACACTAGCATAGTTTAAAACCAGGTAAATAGAAGGCTGATATTGTGTTTACCTGGCTCCTACCTCACCCTACGTATACCTTCGAGGAAAAGAGTGTCACAACGTAAGATTCAACACACGAAAATATTGACGTTAGAGAAGGAACGAAGGAAGGACAGCTGCTGGGAGGAAACACGACACCAATACGTGAATTTCAGCGCGCCAGACTCCAAAATAGTTAAAATAATAAATACCAGAATCGTGAGAGGCAGCCAGCTAGATAGACATGCATGCGACGACCCTGAACTCGCTAAAAAAAAGAGCACACTAAAAGGTGATGAATGAGCCGCTGTGTCGAGGGTCAGGGCCAGACTGTAATGGACGAGCGAGGAATTGAGAAAATATACTTCATGCCGTCCGGTGACATGTTGAATACGGATGCGAACTTTGTGGAGAGTTTTGTTGAAAATGTAGAAGGAAAGAACAAACTATATGAAACTCCGTCCACAGGGAAACAAACAGACAGACCTATATAGACAGACAAAGAGACATAAATAACAGACAGTCAGGAAACTAAACGAGTACAGAAAAACGGAGATAGTTAAATGTCAACTTTGAAAGGCAAATTTTGTTTGTAATGGAGAAATAATGAAGGAACTATACACCGCGCCGTCTAGATAGAGACAGACATATACATACTAACAGACAGGAAGACAGACAGGAAGACAGACAGACCAAGAAAAAGAGAGGTGTTTATAATGGAGAGAAAGAACGAAGTAAACGCCAATTCGTATAGAGAGACAGACAAACAGACAGATATATAGACAGGGAAATAGACAGACAAAGAAGAGACACAGAAAAAGAGATGGATGTCAACTTTGAGACGCGAGGTTCGTTTATATAGAGGAATGAAGAAGGAACTAACAGGGTAGGTACGTTCATTTAGAAGAAGACGAAGAAGAAGAAGAAGAGAGAGAGAAGGGGGAAAAGTTAACACCAGAGGAGAAAGTCAGAGCTAGACAGGCAGACAGGTAAACAAACGGAGACAGACAGATAGGTAAATGTCAACTTTGAGACGCGAGTTCGGCGGAATTTTGCGAAACGTTGTGTCCGGGAAATGAACGATGCTGCCGATGCAAAATAGATGAGACTCCCGCTCCTCCACCCCCCCCCGACGGCCGCCCTTCCGGTGCCGGCAAATTCGATACACGTTTTGTTCAGCTCGAAAAGAAAAAAAATACCCCCCCCCTCAAAAAAAAAAAAAAATAAGAAAGGGCCAAACATGTATTTTGTCGGATGCTGGTGCTGTTTTTTCTCCATAGCGACGACCTGGCAACGAGAAAAAGAAAATTATATTGTTCATGAAATTGGGCTGTAGCAAAAAAAGAGAGAGAGAGAGAGAATAAAAAAAAAGTATTACCCGTGTGGCAGTTCGGTAAATGTTGAAAAGTTGTATTGTCGAGGAAAAGAAAAAAAAATGCATATAAAAGGGTGAGTTAAATGAGAGAATATCCAAACGATGATTAGATAAAGAATGAAAGTATATAAAAGATGATAGCGAATTGGACAAGAAGGAAGGTGAGATAATTATACGGGTGGAGAATAGAGGGAAATATGCAAGAACGGAGAGAAAAAAGGAGAGAAAAAGGGAGGAAGAAAGTGAGATGAAGGAAGAAGGAAAGAAAAAAGGGAGGCAGAAAGTGAGATGGAGGAAGAAGGAAAGAAAAAAGGGAGGCAGAAAGTGAGATGGAGGAAGAAGGAAAGAAAAAAGGGAGGCAGAAAGTGAGATGAAGGAAGAAGGAAAGAAAAAAGGGAGGAAGAAGGAAAGAAAAAAGGGAGGCAGAAAGTGAGATGAAGGAAGAAGGAAAGAAAAAAGGGAGGCAGAAAGTGAGATGGAGGAAGAAGGAAAGAAAAAGGGAGGCAGAAAGTGAGATGGAGGAATTAGGAAAGAAGGTGAAGAAACGAAAGGAAAGGAGGGAGGAGGAAAAGGGAGATTATGAAAAGTAAAAGAAGAACGAGAAGAAAGGAAGGAAAGGAGAAAGAGGAGGAGATCGTATTCCCAGCCTCCTCGTCCTTTTCTTTGACCCTTCCTTTCCTTTTTTCTTTATTCCTATTTTCCTCCCACTTTCCCTTTTTCGTTACCTTCTTTCTCATTATCCCATATTCCCTCTTTCCTTTCTTCCTTTGTTTCCATCCATTTCCCTTCGTTTCCTATCGCCTTTCCTTCTCTCTTTCCCTCCTCCTCATTTTCCTTTCAATCTCTCTTCCTCCATTATTCCTTACACAAACTCCTCTTCTTTCCTTTCCTTTCAATTCTTTTCCTTTCTGTTCCTTTCCTTTCTTCTCCATCCTTTTTTTCTATCGTTTCTTCCTTTCTTTCAATATTCCTTTCCTTTTTTTTCCTTTCCTTTCTTCTCCATCCTTTCTTTTCTTTCATTTATTTTTCTTTCCTTGCTTTCCCGCTCTTCTACTCTCTTTCCCTTCCTTTCTCCACCCTCACCCCCCCCCCACACACACACACATACTTTCAACCACTCCACACAAACCTAGTCCAGACTCTCTCTCCTTCCCTCTCTCCAACGTTCCCGCGGCTTCCGTTCCCTCACTCGTTCCCCTCCTCCTCCACCTCCTCCTCCAGTCTATTGTTCCCGGGGCCACCATCCTTAACACTATCAGATCAGAGCGTCAGTAGAAATGTCACCGTATTCTGCAGGGAGGCGAGTTTACGTCCACCTCAGTCACGGCGGGGAAAGAAAGAATGGGAGCCGAGAAGAAAGGAGGAGGAAACAACCGGAGAAATGGCAAAGAAGAGAACCATAAGGAGTGTTTGTGATGATGGTGATAATGTGTGTGGGGAGGGGATGAGAGGAGGAGAGAGAGAGAGAGAGGGTGAGGGAGAGAGGGTGAAGAGAGAGAGGGGTGAAGAGAGAGAGGGGTGAGGAGAGAGAGAGGGGTGAGGAGAGAGAGGGGTGAGAGAGAGGGGGTGAAAGAGAGAGGGGGTGAAAGAGAGAGGGGGTGAAAGAGAGAGGGAGTGAAAGAGATAGGGGGTGAAAGAGAAAGGGTGTGAGAGAGAGAGGGGGTGAAAGAGAGAGAGAGAGAGAGAGAGAGAGAGAGAGAGAGAGAGAGAGAGAGAGAGAGAGAGAGAGAGAGAGAGAGCATGTGTAAAATGCTTTCTTGCAACTATAAACGAGAGAAAAAACAACTTATGAATAGTGAAATAATGAAAGAATGAGAAAGAAGGAACGAAAGAAAGAGAGGCTGAAAGAAAGAGAACCTAAAAGAAAGAAAGAAAGAAACAATGAAATAAGGAAAGTGATAGACAGAAAGAATGACACACAGAAAGAAAGAAAGAAAGAAAGAAAGGATTTAATTAGATATGTTGCAAATGAGAAAAAGAAATAAATGATTAAATGACGATCAGAAAAGAAACTCAAGATAACGAAACACTGAATGAAAGAGAGAGAGAGAAAGAGAAGCAATAAAAGAAGCTAAAAATAATAAGTAAAAAAAAGTTGGATAAAGAAAATAAAAAATGCAGATACAAGGGAAATATTAAAAAGGAAGAGATTACGAGTGATGAAAAGGAAACAAACGATGAAAGGCAACGAGGGGAAAAAATGAGAAAGGTAAAGAAAGAGAAGAAAGAGAGAGGAAGAAAGGAAAGAAAAGGGAGGAGGGAAAAAGGAAGATCATATCACTTGGATGAATTATGCTAATGATTTTGGTCTGGGGGGATAATTATCTCTCTCTCTCTCTCTCTCTCTCTCTCTCTCCAAGTTAGAATATTCATTAAATGTAACCAAACCCGACTTTTAAAGAAGAGAGAGAGCTTTTTTCCTCTTGTTTGAAGCAAATGATAGACACAAGTAATTGCCTCATCGGACCGAAAGAGGAGGAGGAGGAGGAGGAGGAGGAGGAGAAGAAAATGGGAGGCGAAACTCTTAGTAGCTATCCTCTGTCGAATCGTTTTCCCCCTTCTCCTCCTCCTCCTCCTCCTCCTCCTCCTCCTCTTCCTCCTCCTCCTCTCCATTATCATTGTTGCTCGCTCACTCTGTCTACCGTTTTTTATCCTTTTTATGTTTCTCTTTGATTTTGTGTGCTGTTTTTGTGTGTATTTGGATGCTTTGGGCTGTTTTCGTGAGTGACTGTGTATCTATGTATGTATGTATGCCAAAGATACATAAATTCGCATAGCTTGTCAACGGTATTCAGCCTGGCGCGCTATATATTTTACCATTTTCCGGCGACGATTGAGAGCCGCCGTAAGTCTGCGGGGACAGAGGCTCCGGTGCTGTGCTACTACCTGTGTTTGGAGGCTCAGGTGTGTTTATGTGCGGGTGTTTTGAGCTCGAGACGCGGACTGGAGGTGGACTTGTGCAGAAGAAGGAGGTGGAGGAGAAAGAGGAGCAGGAGCAGGAGGCAACGAATAGAGTAAGATGTTTAAGATTTTGAAATACAGAAAACGAAGGAAAAGTGAAATGAAACAAAGACGAGAAGGAGGAGGAGAAGGAGCAGGAGCAGAAGGCAGTAAGTAAGTGGAGGATGTTTAAGATTTATAAATACAGAAAACTAAGGAAAAGTGAAATGAAACTAGGTAAATAGGAGGAGGAGAAGGAGCAGGAGTAGAAGGCATTAAGGGGAAGATGTTGAAGATTTAGAAATACAGAATACTAAGGAAAAATTAATGAAACTAGGTAAATAGGAGGACGAGAAGGAGGAGGAGGAGGAGAAGTAGGAGAAGGAGGAACGTGTTTAAGATTTAGAAATACAGAAAACGAAGAAAAAAAGTAAATGAAACTTGGTTAAAAGGAGGACGAGAAGGAGGAGCAAAAGGAAAAAGAGAAGAAGGAGGAAGTAATAAAGAGAATGATGATTAGGATTTAGTAGAAGAGTAAAATGAGAAAAAAAGTGATACTAGAAGAAGAAGAATACGAAGAAAAAGAAGAAGAAGAAAAAGAACAAGAAGAAGAAGAAGAGGAGGAGGCAATAAATAGCAAGAGAAATGTTTAGGAAAGTCGAACAGAAAAATGAGGAAAGGTAAAATAAAACTAGCAGAACAAGTGGAGGAGGAAGAGGAGGAGGAGAAGAAAAAGAAGAGGAGGGGAGGGAGAATAGAAGAGGCTGATGAGAGCTAACAAGAGGCAGGTATCGAGGGGCAGCCAGGTAACGAGAGTTCATTAGGTAGTGCAGGTAACCTTCACCTAATGACGTGTGTGTGTGTGTGTGTGTGTGTGTGTGTGTGTGTGTGTGTGTGTGTGTGTGTGTGTGTGTTTGTGTATGTGATAATTAACTACTACTACTGCTATTACTATTATTTCCACCCTTACTACTACTACTACTACTACTACTACTACAACGACTACCATCATCATCATCATCATCATCTAAATACATTTCTTCACTTACTTTTTCCTTCCTCTCTACTTCCTCTCTCTCTCCCTCTTCTTTCATTTTTTTTTTGTTCCACTCTTTCATCTCTTTCTCTAATTCATATTATTTTTAACTCATTCCTCATTACTACTACTACTACTACTACTGTTACTACTACTTCCTCACTTACCACTAGTATTACGACTACTACCATCATCATTATTATTATTATCATTATCATCATCTGAATTCACTCCCTCGTCTTGTTTTTCCTTCCTCTCCACCTCCCTCCTCCCTCCCTCTCTCTCCTCCCTGCCTTATCCTCCCTGCTCCACATACCTTCGATTTTCACCCTCCCTGGTCTCCGTGCACTCCTTCCTCTCCCTTCCTTCCTCCCTTGCATGCTCCTCACACACTGCCCATAATCCTTAGCGTTCCTTTTCCATCCCATACTTCGCCTTTTACTCCTCTTTCTCTTCCTTAACCCTGTAGACGGCGTGAAGGGGAGACGGATGATCACAGGTTGATAATACCATAAATAAAAAAAGAATCAGAATGTACTGGACACGGTTTTGATGCTATTGGTATTTGTTATTCTGTTATTTGATATAGAACAATTTGAAATGTGCTAGAAGAAGAGGGAACTGTGTGAATTATAGGAAGGATACTTGACTCATCAGGTAAAAACAATATTAGACAGCAATTTCATATGTGTTTTATAACCAAGAGAAGGATTTTTTTGTGTAATTCTGTTATTTGATATAGAACAATTTGAAATGTACTAGAAGAAGAGGGATCTGTGTGAATTATAGGAAGGATACTTGACTCATATGGATAAACAATATTAGACAGCAATTTCATACATGTGTTTTATAACCAAGAGAAGGAAAAACGAATCGTATGCAACACACAAGCACTCCAAAACATTACACTCGACCAGGAAAAAAAAAAAAAGAGAAATATTCCGTACTAATTCCCGGATCGACTTTAAAATCCCGGTATTATGCAGTTTACCTTTAATTATGAAGAGGCGGCTATCTCTTTAAATATGCGTACGGGATCCCTTTAATATTAGAGCGCGCGGGGGGCATTTTCCGCTCGCATAATGAAGGCGGTAAAGATTCAAGTCGTGGCTAAGGCAGGAAGAGGGAAAAGCGCAACGGGAGAGAGGCAAATGATGTGAAATTGATGTGCGTCGTTGTTGTAGAGGTTGTTTAAATGCGAAACGGGTGTGTTTTGCTGATGTACAAATTGATGATATGAAATGAAAATGTCCCGTTGTTGTAGAGGTTGTTTAAATGCGAAACGGGTGTGTTTTGCTGATGTACAAATTGATGATATGAAATGAAAATGTCCCGTTGTTGTAGAGGTTGTTTAAATGCGAAACGGGTGTGTTTTGCTGATGTACAAATTGATGATATGAAATGAAAATGTCCCGTTGTTGTAGAGGTTGTTTAAATGTGAAACGGGTGTGTTTTGCTGATGTAGAAATTGATGATATGAAATGCAAATGTCCCGTTGTTGTAGAGGTTGTTTAAATGTGAAACGGGTGTGTTTTGCTGATGTAGAAATTGATGATATGAAATGCAAATGTCCCGTTGTTGTAGAGGTTGTTTAAATGTGAAATGGATGTGTTTTGCTGATGTAGAAATTGATGATATGAAATGCAAATGTCCCGTTGTTGTAGAGGTTGTTTAAATGCGAAACGGGTGTGTTTTGCTGATGTAGAAATTGATGATATGAAATGAAAATGTCCCGTTGTTGTAGAGGTTGTTTAAATGCGAAATGGGTGTGTGTTGCTGATGTTGAAATTGATGATATGAAATGCAAATGTCCCGTTGTTGTAGAGGTTGTTTAAATGCGAAATGGGTGTGTGTTGCTGATGTTGAAATTGATGATATGAAATGCAAATGTCCCGTTGTTGTAGAGGTTGTTTAAATGCGAAATGGAAGTGTCCTGTTGGTATAGAGTTTGACAGAATATGAAATAGAGGTGTCTCGTTGCTGTAGAAGGTGACACAATTGAATGGATGTGTCTTGTTTTTGTAGAAGTTATCGATATGAAGAGAATTTGTTTTTTGGTATAGTTACTATTTTAATGTATGGGTTTTTGCAATTAATTGATGTGAGTTTAGGTATATATATTTTTTTATGTGTGTTTTCGTCCTTCCTTTGTAAATTAATAAGCGAGATAAAAGGAAATATATTCGTTTTGAAGGTTTACTTATAGAAATGTGGAACGAGAGAGAGGGGAAAAAATTAGTAGTTAAAGAAAGAAAAATAAAAAGATGACAAAAGAAATGAAAAATTAAAGAAAAAGAGAAAGGAAAGAACGGGTTGAAAAATATGAAATAATAAGCGGAGTAATCATGGAAGCTAAAAATATAGAAAAGAAGAACGAAAGGTAAAAATATGGAATTCGAGAAAGGTGAAGAAAAAGAGAAGTAAGGAAAAAAAGTAAACAAGAATAGAAAAATGAGAGAAATGCTGAAATAGAGGAATTAAAGAAAAGTAGAAAGAGGATGATCAATGAAAAAATATATAAAAAAGAGAGATGAATGCAAGAAGAGTAAAAATATAGAGAATTGGAAGAAAGACAAAAATCCTCCCATCCCTTCCTTCCACCAACCACCATTCCGTGTTCGTCTCTCTCAGCCTTGTCAACGGGGCACAAAATCACTATTCTTCAGGACTACCTAATGACTCCTGACCTGTTCTGACCCTTTTTTGACCTCTAGCGAGTCCGTTTCTTGACCCTTTATCATTTTGTTGACTCATTTTCCCTCTTGTCTCTCTAGTCATTATTATTAGTTGTTGTTTTTTATATTACATTAAATCCCAAGCTTTCTTTAATCAGTTTACTCCAATCTATATTTATTCTACCGTTTTCATCACTTATACTCCTTTCCTTCACCATTTCATCTATTTCTACTGCTTCCTTTATCAGTCCTGTCCATATGTCGTTCTTCCATCCTATTCTTTTCATCGTTTATTTATTCCTGCCTGATACTGTACCATCTTATGTCTTATCTGTTTGTTCCTTCTCTATTCATTCATTCATCACTTATTACCTTTTATTGCACCCCGTCTCATTTCATTCAACGTTACCCCTTTCCTGTTCATCCCTCCCCATCTCAAACCTCCACCTTTCAGTTCAACCTGTCACTTTCCACTCCATTCCATCTTCTTTCATTCCACTCCGTCTTTCTCCTATCCTATCCATATTTCAACCTTGTCTCATACCACTCCCCTCTATTCCGCTTCTACCCGTCTATCCCCACCCCCACCCAACCTCTACCTGTCAGAATGGATTATAAGAAGATTCACAAATGGAAGTATCTCCCCATCAATGTTTTATGACCTTACTTAGCATCATTCTTGTTAATATTATAGCGACTGGCACGCGAGATATGGAAGCGATGGGTCTACCTGTATTGACTTCTCCTTACCTGTCTGTGCACGCTCCACCTGTGTTCCCATAGCAGGTAAAGGTGGGAAGAGGAGGAGGAGGAGGAGGGAGGAGGAGGAGGTGAAATAGTGATGTGGGAGATTGAGGGATATGAGGTATTTTTCGTTTGTTTATTTTTTACGTCTTTTTAGAATTGTGTTATTTGTTTTTTTCTCTGTTTTTGTTTTGTTTTCTTTCTCTTCCTCGTTTTCTTCCTCGGGTTTGTTTGTTTGTTTTTTGCTTCTTTTTTGGGATTGTGTTATTTGGGTTTTTTTCTCTGTTTTTTGTTTTGTTTTCTTTCTCTTCCTCATTTTCTTCTTCATTTTTTTTTTCTCTTCGTGGTTTTGTTTCCTTTTTCTCTAGTTTTTTTCTTTTTCCCGCGTCTTTCATTATTCTCTTCCTCAACCTTCTCTTTATCTCCCTTCTCTTCCTCCTCCTTCTTTCTTCTCATCTTTAACCTCATTCTTATTCTCCTCCTAATCCTCCTCCTAATCTTCATCTTTCTTTTACTATTCCTCCTCCTCCTCCTCCTCCTCCTCCTCCTCCTCCTCCTCCTCCTCCTCCTCCTCCTCCTCCTACTCCTCCTACTCCTTCGCTGATGTCTCTCTCCCCGTCGCTGTGGTTAATGTGGTTGTTGTTGTTGTTGTTGTTGTCACCGGCGGTAATGGTATGGCCGCATTGTGGGGATTTACGCTGTTTACCGTTTGTCTTCCCTCCACAGCTCTCCTCCTCCTACCTCTCGTTGTCTTCGTCTTTGTCTTCTTCCGTTTTCTTCTCCTGTCTTCCTTTCGCTTCCCGCTTGTTTTCATCCTTTTATGCATTGTTCTTTTTCTTGTTTTTTCTTCGTTATCTCATCATGCTTTTTATTGTCTTCTTTTGTCTTCCTTCTGTCTTCATTTTCCTATTTTTCTTCGTCTGTTGTTTGTATGTTTGTGTGTGTCTTTTTTCTTTCTTCTACTTTGTTCCTTCTCTTTTCATTTCGTCTTTGTCTTCCTCCGTTGTCTTCTTGTCTTCTTTTATTTCGTTCTCATGCGCATTGTTCCTTATTCTTCTTTTGTCTCTCTCCTCGTGTGTTTGTTTGTCTGTGTTTATTTTTGTCCTTGTTTTTCTTCATTATCTCCTTTTATTGTGTTGTCTTCCATTGTCCTCAGCCTCTTTTGATCCTCATATTCTTCTTTTCTTTATCTCGTTTATCTTTGAATGTTTCGTGTTCATCTCTTTCCTTATCCTCTTTTATCTCTTCTCGTTTTATTTCTCTTCTCTCGTTTTCTTCCTCCTCTTTTTTTTCACTTATTTCTATTCTTATCTCCGTTTATTTTTGTGTCTTTGCATGTCTGAGTTGGTATCTTTTCCTATCTTCATCATTATCCTTTTGCCATTTTCTTCTCCTCCGTTCTTTATTTCTTCTTCTTTCTTCTATTCTTTCTTCTTTTTGTTATTTATCTCTATAGTTGTGTTTGTCTTCATCATCTAGTTTTCTCTCCCTTTCCTTTTCTTCTTTCTTCTTCTCTGCTTTGTATTCTTATTATTCTCATTTTTAGCTGTCTTTCTTCCTATCCCTGTCTTCCTGTTTCTCACCTCCAATACCCTCCTTCCTTCCCTCCTTTTTCTGTTCCATATTCTTTCCTACATTTTCTCTTCTCTTTGTTATATTATTTTTTTCCTCCGTTTTTCTGTTTCCTAATAGTTCTCAGTATTTTTTTCTTCCTCCTCCTCCTCCT
>NW_026112206.1:100000-107500 GCF_024679095.1 Eriocheir sinensis | reverse complement strand
AACAAAAATAAGGTTAAGAGATCACGTGGTTGTTGTTCTCCTGGCGATCTGCAAGGAGGAGGAGGAGGAGGAGGAGGAGGAGGAGGCGGAGGAGGAGGAGGGAGGAGGAGGAGGTTAATTAAAAATACTCTGAAGGCAAAGTAATAAAGGAAAAGAATATAACAAAACAAAAAGAAATTAAACGAGATAAAAAGAAAAAAGTAGAGGACGAAGAGAAAGAAAGATGAAGAGAGAGAGAAAAAGGAGAAAGAAAAAGGGAAGAGGGAGGGAGATAAGCTAAGGAAAGGGAGGAGAGAAAGGGAGCCAGGTCAGGGGAGGGAGAGGGGAAGGAGAGAGAAAATAGGATAGGAGGATACGGAAGACGAGGTACACAGATAATTAGGAGAGTAGGAGAGGGGAGGGAGAGAGGCAGGTAAGGTAGGGAAGGGTAATTGGGGGAGAGCAGTGAGTGGTACAGGTTAGTGGGTAGGAAGGTGACGTAAACTAATTAGGCAAGTAAGAAGGTTAATTAAGTAGGTAGGAAGGCAGGTAGGTAAATAAACAGGTAGAGTATGATAGGTCGGTGTATAGGAAAGTAGAGAGGGAGTGATATAAGTAAGAGAGTAAAGTAGGTAGGAGGCAAGGAAGGTGACGTAGACTAATTAGGTAAGAAGGTTAATTAAGTAGGTAGGAAGGTAGGTAGGTAAATAAACAGGTAGAGTATGATAGGTAGATAGGTAAGGAGATAGATAGTTCAATAGGAAAATAGAGAAGTGATATAAGTAAGAAAAGTAAGAGAAACTAGGTTAGCAAATAGGGAAAAAGATAAGAAGCTAGGTAAGTAAGGGGGAAGGGAAGGAGGGTAAGGGAGGCAGGTAAAGCGAAGGAAGGTAAGACAAACATTAAGGTAGGGGGAATAAGCCTAAGGTAACATATATAAAGAGGGAGAGAGGGAGAAGAAGGAAGGCAAGTGAAAACGAAAATAGGGTAAGGCAGCTTAGAAAAACGTACATAGAAGGTAAGAACAGTAAAGGTAAACTAAGTAAAGCGAAAGGAAAATATAGGAAGGAAAGTAAAGGGGAAGGGATTGAAAGTAAGAGAGGCAGGTGAGAGGAAAGGAAGGAGGGAAAGAGAGGTAAGAAGGGAGGATGCTGAGAAGGGGAGGAGAGGTGAGGCTGGCTCGTTAGCTCTCCACGTCCCAGTAACGCAGATAATGACGGAATGAGCTGTTACGCCTGACACTCCAGTGGCGAGCAACACACACACACACACACACACACACACACACACACACACACACACACACGCACACGCCCACACGTTACTCTTACACCGTCACTTTCTTATTCCTTTAAAACAATATACTCAGGTGGATGTCAGTGTCAGAAAGAATATAACCTTAGAGGAATATAAATGGGGAATATACAGGACGAAGAGAAAGAAAGATGAAGAGCGAGAAAACGGAGAAAGAAAAAGGGAAGGGGGAGAGGTAAGCTAAGGAAAGAGAGGAGAGAAGGGGAGTCAGGTCAAGGGAGGGAGGGAGGGAGAGAAAATAGGGTAGATAAAAAGGTACAGGTAAATGGATTTGTTGATGACGATGAGTGAAAAGAAAAGGTTAAAAGAGTAAAAGTGAAGAATATGTTAATGAGAGTTACGAAAAAATTTGAAAATGGGTAAAAAGAATAGAAAATGAGGTGAAAAATAGTGAATGGGAAAGTAAGAAGTTGACAAATTAAATACAGATGGATGTGAAGAGGAGAAAACTTTAGTAAAATAATGGAGGAGAAATAAGTAGAAGTAGAAATGAAATAGAGAAAAGTTAGAATAGAAAATGAGTGCCTGGGGACTGGGATGGCAAGTTCCTCCCTTCTCCCTTGCTGTTTACGTGCAACTATAAATCATCAATCAATCAGAATAGAAAATGGGGTAAAAAATAACGAATGGGAAAGTAAGAAGTTGACAAATTAAATACAGATGGATGTGAAGAGGAGAAAAACTTAGTAAAATAATGGAGGAGAAATAAGTAGAAGTAGAAATGAAACAGACAAAAGTTAATAAAATGGAGATAAAGTAACATTGCAGCAAACAATCATAACGGTGAAGCGAAAAGTGAAAGGAGTTTAGCTGAAGGGCGACAGGTGTTGAGTCTCCGCATTTTACACCTACAGTTTGTCTTGCACGTGTGCTTGTAAGTGTGTGCGTGCGTGCAGATCAGACTTACAGCGCGAGAGTAATACTAAAAAAAAAAGTCATCTGTAGTCAGCGCTCTCTCTCTCTATCTCTCTCTCTCTCTCTCTCTCTCTCTCTCTCTCTCTCTCTCTCTCTCTCTCTCTCTCTCTCTCTCTCTCTCTCTCTCTCTCTCCGGTAAATTGGTATTCGTGCACTTCAAAATACTTCCACTTTTACTTTTTTAACTTTTTTTTTACTCGTTTTTTACTTTCCTTCTACTCTATTTACTCTCGTTTTCTTTTGACTTTTTTTTTTTACACTTCTTTTATACTGTTTCCATTATTTTTTCTTTGATTTTTTTCCCTTTCATTAACTTTCTTTTATTTTGTTTCCCTTCCTTTTTCTTTTCATTTATTACTTCCTAGATTTTTCCCTATTCTTTTAACTTCTTCATTTCCTAACTGTATTTTTCTTTGATTTTCTTGTGCTGTGTTCCTTTGACTTAAGTTCTCCAAACATTATCTTCTTTACTTTTATTTCCTTTGCTGTACTTTCATTTATCTACTGTATTCATTTATCCCCTCAACATCCTTTTCTACTTCATTCCTTAACTGTATTTCGCCTTGATTTTCTTGTACTATATTTCCTTTGCTCCTTACTCTATCTCATTTTACTTTATTTCCTTTGCTATACTTTCATTTACTTATCTACTTTATCCCCTCTACTTCCTTTCCTACTTCATTCCTTAACTGTATTTCGCTTTGATTTACTTTAGTTCTCCATCCATTATCTTTATTTACTTTCCTCTCCTCTATTTGTATTTACTTATTTACTTTATTCCCCATTTATTCTCTATCCTTTCCTTGCTTTACTGACCTACTTTTTTACTTTGCTATACTTTATTTTCTTATCCACTACTTTATCTACTCTACTTCCTTTTCTTTACTTGCTTAACGGACTCGATACGGTTCGGTGGCTTGCCTGAGGGACGGGGTAAACAGGCTCAGCACAGACTTGCATGTTATTTGCATCTTTTGCCTTGAAATCCGAGTAATGCGTTTGTTGATAACATGCGAGAATATATTTATAAGTGTTTTTTCTCACATTTTTTTTCTTCATTTTCTCAATTCAGTTTTTTCGTCTTTTTTTTTTTCTTCATTGCAGGTTTTTAGGTTTTCTCTTTTCTTTTGTTTAATTTTGCTTTGTCTATTTTTTTTCGTATTTTTCTTCGTTGTTATTTTTCTTTATTCCTTTCTCGTTATTTCTTGTATAGTTTTTTCTACGTTCTTTTTTTTCTTCGTTATTTTTCTTCAATATACATTTTTCTTTTCTTTCGTTTACCCTTTTTTTCATTTTGGTCATTACATCTGTTTTTACAAACATATAAATACATTCAAAAATCAGCTTCCATTCATACGCATTTACCTCATTTTCCTCACTGCACATATTTTTTTTACGAATATACAAGTACTGAAACATGCAAATACATATACATACTCACCTGTATATGTACACTTATTTTTCTCGTGTAGAGTCTGTTTTACAAAGAGGCATGTGTTCAATATCGATTATTTTAGATTGTTATTTACTTACTGTTGCTGTTGTCATTTTGCATGTTGTATTATTCATAGGTTGTTGTTGTAATGTTGGTATTGTTTGTGTAATCATTGTTGTGTGTGTGGTGTGTGTGTGGCTCGATGTGTGTGTGTGTGTGGATATTTCTGGGAGAGAGAGAAATGCATTTGTAACGTTATGTATTGTTAGTTTGTGTAACGACCATGTGTGTCTGTGTGTGTGTGTGTGTGTGTGTGTGTGTGTGTGTGTGTGTGTGTCGTGTGTGTGGACGCCAGGGAACATGTCTCCTCTTCCCACGCCTCATCAGTCTCTTTAATGAAGGGACTGATATGGCTGGTAAACACCCCTTCACCCCCTTCACCCCCTTCTCCCTTCCCCCCCATCTCTCTCCTCTCATCTTCCTCTTACTCACTTGCCAACCTTTCCATCTCCCTCCATTCTGTTTTTAATATCTTCATTTCCCCATAATTTTTTTCATTTCTGACATTTGATATCCATTTTCTTCTCTTCTTTTTCTCTCATCTTCCATATGCTCCTTCTTCCTATTTCTCCTCTTCGTAGCCCTGTTTTTATATCATTGCATCCCTCTATTTCCTTCCTTCAACTCCCCTTTTTTCTCCTCTATATCTTCTCCATTCCCATATTTTTCTTTCCATTTCCTACTTCTCTTTCCTTATTCTCCTTCAATTCAACTTTGTTTTGATCCTATATTATTTATCTTCTTTCCTCTCCTGTCCCTCGCTTTCGCTTCTCCTGCACTTGCTTTTCCTCTATTCATCTGTTTCTTTTCATCCTTCAGTTTCCTTTCATTCTCTTGAGCCTTTTGCTCTCCTCCTCCATATCCTTCATCTCCTCCTATTTCCTTTCCTCTTAATCCCTCATTTTAGTTTTTCTCCTTCTGTCTTCTTTCCTTCCCTTGCTTCATTTTTATCCTTTCTTCTCCCGCTTCTCTCTTCTCTACTTTTTTTCTTGATTCTTTTCTCTTCCCACTGTTTCCTCTTCCTCTTGTCTATATTTCTTCCTTACCTTATCTCAATCCGTCTGTCTGTCTGCCTGTATGCATGTGTCATTCCACATTTTAAACTGCAGCAATACTCTCATTCTACACTCTCACGCTCACTTTCCTTTCGTCCTCATTCTGCTGTTTGTACCTTTCTTCTCCTCACTTCCTCTCCCACTCACCTCTCTCCTCTCGCTCTCTCTCTCCTCCGTCTGCTGCACGCTGAGAATTGGCATCATTTCAGTAAGTAATGTGATGCAATTCGTTTTGTAATATATTCACGGGCTGGGTAGATTCTGGCCTCAGCAGATATGTCCACTGCATCATCTTCGCAGCCCGACGCCGAGGGAGAGCTGGGAGATGCGAGCAAGAGCAAGCTGTCGGCGATGATTCTCTTGGGTTGGTTTGGCTTCTGTTAAGTTGTTTAGATTTGTTGTTGTTGTCCGAAGCACACTAAGAGTGATTTTTGTTAATGGAAGGAACGTTATGGTAGGGTTAGATTCATTGAAGGAGGGCAAGGGAGTGGTAAAGTAAGGTAAGGTTAGGTGTTCAGGAAGGTAAGTAAGTTAGCTTTTTTAGGTAACGCAAGGAAAGGAAGAGTATATGTTTAGGAGGGCTATTTTAAGGAATGAAGAAGGTAGATTAGAGTAAGGCTAGCATTTGGGATAGAAGATTTCGAATATAAAGATAGGTAAGCTTACGTAGGGTTAGTTACAGAACCTTGAGTTATGTAAGGTAAAAATATAAGGCAGGGGTTAGCTTTCTTAATTAGGCAAGTGGTAGTGTTAGGCAAGAAATATAAGGTAAGGGTTAGCTCTTGTTAAGGTAATATAATCTCATTTCCTTAATTGCATCATTCCGTTTTCCTGTTCCTGTTCAGCTTCTCCTCAATTCCCAATTTTTCCTTTTTGTTCCTACTTTTCTATTATTTATATTTCGCTTTCATTTCCATATTTCCTTTTTTTCTGTTTTTCCCCATTTAGCTCAATCCTTATTTTTCCTCTTTTGCCTTTATGTTCTCAAAATTACACTATTGTGCCTTTCATTAAATAGTTTGTTATCCTTTATAAATTGTTCACCTCCATTCTTCTTTTTAATGCCTACTTTTTTTTTTTTTTTTTTTTTTTTTTTTTTTTTTTTTTTTTTTTTTTTTTTTTTTTTTCTTTATCTCTTTTTTACTTTATTTTTTTGTTGTACTTTCATTTACTTATCTATTTTATTCCCACTTCCTTTTTACTTCATTCTTAACTGTATTTCTTTTGATTTTCTTTTTAATTCTCCATCCATTATCTTTATTTACTTTCCTCTCTATTTGTATTTACTTATTTCATTTTATTCCCCATTTATTCTATCCTTTCCTTGCTTTACTGACCTCCTTTTTTCATTTGCTATACTTATTTTCTTTTATCCACTACTTTTATCTACTCTACTTCCTTTTTCTTTTTACTTGCTTATCTGATCGATACGGTTCGGTGGCTTGCCCGAGGACGCGGTAAACAGGCTCAGCACAGACTTGTGCTGTTATTTGCATCTTTTTTGCCTTGAAACTGAGTAATGCGTTTGCCGACAACATGTGAGAGAATATATATTGTAGTGGCTTTTTTCTACATTTTTTTCTTCATTTTCCATCTGCTTTTTTTTTTGTCTTTTTTTTACTTGTTGTAGGTTTTTTTCATTTTCTTCTTTGTTTAATTTTGTTGTCTATTTTTTCTGTATTTTTTCTGTTGTGTAACCATTCATTCTGTGTGTGTGTAGGTAGGACGTGCTGCGAGGGAACATGTCTCTTCCCACGCCTCATCAGTCTTTGAATGAAAAGGTAAGATAGATAACACGTTCACCCCTTACATTCTAAATATATCTCTCCTCGGCCATCTTCCTCCTCTTACTCATTTACATCCTTTTGATCTCCCTCCATTCTGTTTTTAATATCTTCATTTTCCTGTCATAATTTTGTTTATTTCTCAGTTTCTTAGATATCCATTTACGAGTCTCAATATATATCTTTTCTCATAATTCACTTGCCTTTCTCTTTTTTTTTTTTTGCGCTGGTGAATTAACTCATGTTTTAATTACTTTTCGCTTCTGTTACTTATTTTTTTTCAACGGAGGCTTTTCAATTTTCTTTTTTACTTCGTTTAAATACGTCTGTTTGTCTGTTTCTCTGTTTGGTTTTCTGTATAGCTATCTTTGTTTGTCTGTCATTTTGTCTATGTAGGCCTATCTATTTTTTTTATTACGTACAGGTGTAGTTGTCTGTCTGTCTTTGTTTTCTTTAAGTATATATTTGTCTTTGTCCCGTTTTTTATATCTTTTTTTTGTTTGTTTGAGTCTGTCTGTCTGTCTTGTTATCTGTCTACCTATATATGTCTGTCTGTCACTCTGTCTTCCATTCTGTCTGTTTGTCTGTGTTTGCCACTTACTGCTCTTATTAGCCTGCTACTTTACTGCTCCTTGGTATAGTTTTTTCGTTCCCCATCTTGATAATTTTAGTAAGATTAAACACGATATTGATAATCATAATAATATATTTTCTTCCTCCTTCTCCTTCTCCTCCTCCTCCTCCACCTCTTCCTCCCTAAACAACACAACTTCATTACCTTCAAAAAGAGCAGACTGCGAGGGATTTGATACAGGCTTTCAAATAAATACATGGTGTTTAATATTATCTTGACCTCTCTTTCGGCCACCTCTTTGGATTCTTTTTAGGAGCAGCGAGAAGCGGGGTTTTTTTTTATTATTGTTTCCTTTTTTTTTTTTTTTTTGTTCCATTGAGCTGT